>NC_090653.1:177417737-177665879 GCF_040937935.1 Hyperolius riggenbachi | reverse complement strand
ATATACTATATATATGTATATATATATATATATATATATATGTATATATATGTATATATATATATATATATGTATATATATGTATATATATGTATATATATATATATATGTATATATATGTATATATATATATATATGTATATATATGTATATATATGTATATATATATATATATGTATATATATGTGTATATATTATATATATATATATATATATATGTATATATATGTATATATATATATATATATGTATATATATGTATATATATATATATATATGTATATATATGTATATATATATATATATATGTATATATATGTATATATATATATATATGTATATATATGTATATATATATATATGTATATATATGTATATATATATATATATGTATATATATGTATATATATATATATATGTATATATATGTATATATATATATATATGTATATATATGTATATATATATATATATATGTATATATATATATATATGTATATATATATATATATGTATATTATATATATATATATATATATATATATATATATATATATATATATATATATATATATATATATATATATATATATATATATATATATATATATATATATATATATATATATATATATATATATATATGTATATATATATATATATATATATATATATATATATATGTATATATACTATATATATGTATATACATATATATATATACATATATATATACATATATAGGGCACATTTATACACTGCGGGGGAACTGGCGGATTCAGCCGATTCCCGAGGAGATTTAATGCTAAAATTGATCGGGAATCTGCCTGTGGTGTATGGGCAGCTGACAGATCTCTCTTTAATCTGATTCAGAGAGAGATTTGTCTCTTGGTCGAATCTGCCCATCATCGATAGATGTATGGGCACATTTAAAGGGCAACTAAATGGAGAAGAATATGGAGGGCTGCCATCTTTATTTCCTATTAAAGAGGAACTTCAACCAGGGATTGCATTTCATCCCAATCAGTAGCGGATACCCCCCTTTGTCATGAGAAATATTTACCTTTTCTCAGACAGCTCATCAGGGGGCTCTGAGTGGCTGACATTGTGGTGAAACCCCTACCCCGTGTTATGTCAGCACCTAGGTACTGACATCTCACTGTGGGAGCCTTGTTGCATTGTGGGAAATAACCGCTTTCCAACGGCCAAAAAAAGCAGTACCACCTTCCACAGAAATCGCCTGCCAGCAGTAAAAATGTCACCATGCGATAGATTTCAGAATGTAAATCGAGCAGAAATGTATTTTTATGATGGGCAATCACAGACTAAATCATTTATAAATAGTAAAAATTAAGAACTTTTTTCATTACATTATTTTCACTACAGTTAACAGTTGCCTGGCAGTCCTGCTGATCTATTTGGCTGCAGTAGTGTGAATCACACCAGAAACAAGTATGCAGCTAATCTAGTCAGATCTGACAATGTACAAACATTTGGTTTGCTGCATGCTTGTGCAGGATGTATGGCTTAAAGGGAACCTTAACTGGGAGGGATATGGATGTTTTCTTTTAAACAGTACCAGTTGCTTGTCAGTTTTGCTGATCTCTTTAGCTGCAGTAGAGACTGAATCCCACACCTGAAACAAGTATGCAGCTAATCCAGTCTGACTTCAGTCAGAGCACCTGATCTGCCTGCTTGTTTGAGGGGCTGGGGCAAAAAGTATTAGGCCCTGTTCACACTGCACGCGTTTCCAGCCGTGTTTTGGAAACGTGTGCGGGAGGCCAACACGCACGACATCATACAGTGCATAGAGTGCACTGTCTGATGTTCACACTGCATGTGTTCCGGACCTGTGCGGTCCGGGAACGCATACTGCATGCATTTTTTGCAAAACCGCATGGCTGTCCCATTCACTTTTCAGTGATGGGATCAGCCACGCAACGCATACAAACGCGGATGGCGTGCGTTTGCATGCGTTGCGTTCCGCACGCATGGCCATCCACGTTTGTAATGTGAACGGGGCCTTAGAATCACGGGATCAGCAGGAGAGTCAGGCAACCGGTATTATTTTAAAAGGATAAATCCATATCCTTCTCAGTTTTGGCTGCCTTTAAAGTTTAGAGACAGAGGATCAGCAGGACAGCCAGGCAACTGGTATTCTAAAGATAAAATGAAAAGATAATTGAGAGCCCAATATAGTGTAGTATTGTATCATAAAAGGAATATAAATGTAAATAAGTATAGTACTCACAAACATGGGTTGCTATTCAAGAAACCACTGTAGATGCACATGGGGAAAATAAATCTGTTCCCATTCAGGTTAAAAAAAAAAAAATCGCTCTCTGTAGGAATTGGAAAAGGGCAGTTTTCAAACCTACACCAAGGTGGATCACAATTTTGAGCAGAATACAGAGGTGCCAAAATACAATAAAATAACTGTTTACAAATGAGGGGTAATTGGTGGACTCACTTACCTCCCTACAGAAGACATGAACTAGGTCACAGTGATTCCCAACACATTAATGTCGCGGGAGCTCCGGATATGTGTTGCCACTTGCAGCGGTCCCCCCGCTCTAACCCCTCCCTTCTGAGATCCGCCTCGTCTATTTAGAGCAGGGCTACCAGAAAATGGCTACTGATGTCAAATGCTGACAATGATGGCCATTTTCTTGTAGCCCTGCTCTAACTATACACAGAGCGGAGGCAGAGAAGCTGGGAGGGAGACCGCGCTAGAATGCATGGAGCTGTTGAGTGACCCAGCACCACATGCTAGGGGGGGCTCCTAATCCTAGCCATCTATCTTGAGAGCAACTACACCTCTCTACCTATCCTGACAGCACCTACTCCTGGTTATCTATCCTAAATGCACCTACACCTCGCTACCTATCCTGAAGGCTCCTACTCCTAGCTAACTATCCTGAGGGCATTGCAGTTTGTTTTTGGAGTACAAAATGAATGTGGACGGGTTGCTAATTATCCTAGTTCATATTTTCTGTGGGGAAGTAGGTCCACCAATTACCCCCCTTAACGGTTATAAATTATTTTATTCTTTATAGTACTATCTTATAATACTTCTTTATTCTGCTCAGGCAACTGCTATTGCTTAAAAAGAGATAAATATGGCAGCCTTCATATCCCTCTCGCTACAGTTGTCCTTCAGTGTTTTTTTTTTTCCCCCTTATGCATTCAATCAATTTCCACCCACCCCCATTCATTTGTCAATAACTATCACTGCTTATCACAATGAAATGATCTGTATCTTGTTTTTTCCGCAACCAATTAAGCTTTCTTTAGGAGGTGCATGTTGGTAAGAATTATTTTTTACTAAATGCATTTTAAAGGGTATATTCAGAAAAAAAAACGGGAAGTGAAGGGAGGACTTGAAACTTATTTTTTTTTTTTCTTCAGAAAGAACGTGGCTTCTCGTAGAAGCAGTTGGTCTTTCTAACGGCGACTTATATCAATGAATGGGAACTGCATTCCCACTCTCATTGAGGCTAACCGGCGGTGGCACGGAAACGTGCATGATCGGCCGCGGGGGCATGCAGCATTCTTTTGGATGTAGCAGCTACGTCCAAAAGGCTTCATTGGTTAATGTAACTTAAATTGGAAAATGTGGCAGTAAAAATATAACCTGCATTGTAACCAATGCTATAGGAACTTTGTAGATAATATGAATGAGAGTTCATTCTGATCGACAAAGACTATGACATGGATGGATAAAATATAAAACCCAGAGGATAGCGCTCAAAAGCCACAGAGTAAAAAAAGTCCACTGTCCTGCAGCATTACAGTTTCAATCCAGTAGTAATCTGCTTTGGTGAGCTTCAGACTTCAGACTTCATAAACATATGACAGTGTAAGCCTCCACCTCACCCTTTGTGAGCATTGTCTACTAACCACAGTGAGTGGTCATCATAGAGCTGCACCACGCCACCATCATACAATTGTTGTCTCTACAAATTCACACCACCTATCCAGATCGCTTCTCCTGTGCACATAGGAGTAAATATATACCACTCAGTATATAGGATCATCCACTTTAAAAAACCTTTGTGAGCGACTCACCAGATTTTAAGACCTTGATTAGGTCTGTCTGCACCTTGGGACCATTCCAGGGTCGTCCCCGCCTCTCAATCAATGTGTGTGGACAGGCCTTTCGTACAATCAGGTTCCAAGTCTCCATGTACCTCAATAGAAAACGCCTCACATAGCATAAAACCAGCTAGCTTTATTGTAAAATAAAATTAAAATACACTCACATGTCCCCCCGTGGGTACAAAGCATAGAGTAATTTAGACACGGGTGTCAGGAACCGGCCCGCGGCACGCCTGCGTAAACGGTTCCCGACTGCGGGTTTGACCAGACTGAGAGGGGAAGCAGCCTTAGTCAAGCTAAAACAAGGCTGGGACCCCTCAGAACACCTATTACTGCCACCACTAGCGGTTCGCTAGACACTTCCACTCTGCTGTCGAGTCCTCAGCGCGCACTCCGCATTTTCGTACTTGGGTCAGCTTTGCGCTTAGGCCGAATATGAGAACGCCACGCACCCACACACACAGTACAGTTGTACAGTAACACAGCACAATCAGACACTGACTTGTAATGCAAGTTACACTGTCGTGCAGCAAAACCACTAACAGTCGTTCCGAACGATACTGTTAGCTACTCGCACTGGCGTTTCGTACGTTGGGTCAGCTGCGCGCTTTAGGCCAGCATATGACAAACGCCCCCCCACACACAATGCAATTACAATTTCATATGGTAGTGTTGCTCAAACATACAACTAGGCACGGACTTATACACAGCTACACTGCAGTCTCCTCTAGGCTATGAGTGTTAGTTTAGTACGGCAGAAGTCAAGCTTATTAAATAATAATTTAATATTCCAGAAAAACATAGAACAATGCAGAACTTAATATATACAAAAGATTACAAAAAACAAAGTAAAAATAGTTACAAGATAAAAGTTACAAAGATACACACGGATACTTGCGTAAAAATAAAAATGGGGATTAAAAACGTTACCAACTTGAAGGTCTCAACGTTGTCGGCAGGAGCATGCCGCTTGTTCGACCAGAAGTCGAGATCAACTCTAGCTATGCGCTATCTCCAAGAGCAGATACCGGTGGCTGTCCTGGGCCAGCTTAAATAGTCCGAAGTGTCCCCTGGGGCATTTAATGTCCAGCCCCCAGGAACTAATGCACTTTCCACGTTTGTGACATCACTGAACGCTTGTCATAATCTTCCTGTGATATGCGAACTTCAAAGGGTTCCTAATTCATCTTTTTGAAGGTTGCCGATTTCACAGGTAAGATTGTATCCTGAGAACAAGTATCCTGTTTACACTTACAGATTCCAAAGCAATTCCTTTTCCAGAGATCCAACATCCACTATAGTACCCACACCCAACAAAAGACTTCCTTAGCCCAATTTCCCCAGGTTACAATGTCTATACATCAAGAGATTGTTAAGTGAGGCTTTTCAACTCCACCAATAATTTAATTTCATCACAGTGAAATAGTGTTTCTTCACCACAAGCTGACATGTGTTTGACTTTTTCTGACTAGGCTTGCTTTGTGTATTGAGACAATGGGCCGTCTCCTGAGTTCAAAAAGCCAGGCAGATAATCCCATTAGCAGAAACTCAAAGCACCTCATATGGTCAAGACAATACCCACTTCCTTGCCCCAAGCAATCAAAGGCAACAGCTCCCTCTATGGAACACAGGCAGAAAAATGAAAGAATATGTTCCTGTTATCCTTACATCATAAGCACCCCAATATATCACCACACCTCCGCCGTTAACTTGGTGCAAGGCAGACGATCTTCCCAGATCATCCTGCCAGCACCTACACTGTTGGTTCTGCTTGACGGGACAGCCCATCCGCATTCCCATGATTGCTCCCCTTCCTATGTTGAATAGTGAAGCTATATTGTTGGAGAACCAAGCTCCATCTCAGCAATTTTCCATTGTCACCAGAAACCCGATGTAACCAACTAAGAGGGTTTTGGTCGGTGATGACCGTAAATACGCGACCATAGAGATAGTGCTGCAGCTTTTGTAGGGCCCATACAATTGCCAAGCACTCCTTCTCTATGGTGGCGTAAGCTACCTCCCGGGGTAGCAGCTTCCGACTTAAATACAGAATCGGATGTTCTTCCCCAGTCTGGTTTACCTGGCTTAACACAGCACCTAGGCCAAAGGCTGAGGCGTCCGTCTGGACCACAAACCGTCGGCTGAAGTCTGGCGCTTGCAACACGGGAGGGCTGGCTAGGGCCCTCTTCAGAGCTGTGAATGACTGTTCACATTCTGGTGTCCAGAGAATCTGCTTGGGCAGCTTCTTTTTGGTGAGATCTGTCAATGGCTTGGCGAGGGCACTGTAGTTGGGGACAAACTTTCTATAGTACCCAGCCGTTCCTAAGAAGGACTGAATCTGTTTCTTCGTTTGGGGGGTGGGCCAGGACACAATGGCATCTACCTTCCCAGTATCTGGACGAAGCTCTCCCCCCCCCACCACATGTCCCAGGTACTGTACCTGTTTCATGCCGATCTGACACTTGCTAGGCTTGACTGTTAGTCCTGCTGCAGTGATGCGCCCCAAAACCTGTGACAGCTAAGTGGTCGTTCCAGTTGGCGCTAAACACGGCCATGTCATCCAGGTAGGCGACAGCGCAGTGTTCCAAACCTTCCAGGAGACCATTTACAACCCGTTGGAAGGTGGCCGGGGCGTTTTTCATTCCAAAAGGCATTACATTAAATTCAAACAGACCTGAGGGGGTGATAAAGGCAGACCTCTCCCGTGCCTCAGCTGTTAGAGGGACCCGCCAGTATCCCCGACTCAAATCCACGATTGTTAGATATTGCGCGCCAGCTAGCTTATCTAACAATTCATCGACCCTCGGCATTGGGTAAGCATCTGACGCAGTTATCAAATTTAGTTTTCGATAATCTACACAGAACCGAGTGGTCTGGTCCCGTTTGGGTACTAGCACTACAGGTGATGCCCATGCGCTGTGCGACCGTTGGATCACCCCTAGTGACAGCATTTCCTCAATCTCCTTGCTGATGTGGGCCTGAACCTCAGGGGAGACTCTATAGGCTGACTGTCTAACCGGCTTGTTATTTCCGGTGTCGACATGGTGTACAGCCAGGCTGGTCAGACCAGGGCGGGCTGTAAAGGTACCACGGTAAAGGGTCAGCACATCAGATAGCCCAGCCTGCTGCTCTGCTGTCAACTCCGGATTGATCTGCACCTCGGTAACAGAGTCGGTTTCCTGGGTGGAGGCCAGGATGTCAACCAGGGCCTCTGCTTCACCGTCCGGTAGCAAACTGCAGACAGGGAGAGCGCAAGCGGTTCTATCATGATGTTCCTTTAACATATTGACATGGTACGTTTTCAGCTGCTTACCTCGGTCATCCAGCGCGACCACATAGGTCACATCACTAATCTTCCTATGTATGGTATAGGGCCCATCCCAAGCGGCCTGCAGCTTATTCTGTCGCATCGAGTTTAGGACCCATACCTTGCGACCTACCTCATAAACTCTCTCCCTAGCCCCGTGGTCATACCACTGCTTCTGGTTGGCCTGGGCTTGAGTAAGATTCTCTCGCACTAACCCCACCAGGGTGTCCATCTTTACCCGGAACTTTAGAACGTATTCCACTATGGAGATCCCGGGACCCATATCCTGCCCCTCCCAGACCTCTCGAATGAGATCGAGGGGTCCGCGTACCCTCCTCCCATATAAGAGCTCAAAGGGCGAGAACCCGGTGGATGCCTGGGGCACCTCACGATAAGCAAACAGTAAGTGGGGCAGGTATCGCTCCCAGTCTCTCCCTTGCGATTCAACAAACACCCTTAGCATTTGTTTCAGAGTACCATTGAACCGCTCACATAACCCATTTGTCTGGGGGTGGTAAGGGCTGGCCATGATGTGTTCTACCTGCATTTGTTTACAGAGGCATTCCATTAGACGCGACATGAATTGCGGGCCATGATCGGTGAGCATTTCACAGGGAAAACCGACCCGTGAGAAAATGCGCACCAATGCGTCCGCAACCTTGTCTGCCCGTATGGAGCTCAGGGCTACAGCTTCAGGGTAGCGAGTGGCATAATCGACCACCGTAAGAATGAAACGTTTCTCTGTGCTGCTGGGTATTGCTAGAGGCCCAATTATGTCCACAGCAACCCTTTGGAAGGGCTCCTCTATGATGGGCAAGGGCCTCAGTGTGGCTTTGTCTGTGTCACCTGCTTTGCCGACCCGCTGACATGCGTCACAAGACCAGCAAAAATAGGCAATATCTGTCCCCATGTGGGGCCAATAAAAATTGTGTGCAAGCCGGGATTTGGTCTTGCAGATCCCCATGTGACCAGCCAGGGGCACCTCATGTGCTATTCTTAATAGCTGCTCCCTGTACCTGTGGGGCACAATCAACTGCCTGTCTGCCTCCTCCACTTCAGACAGCTCAGAGGGAGTAACCTCTCTGTACAGTCTGCCGTGCTCCCAATACACCCTCACTTTGTCGCCCTCCACCGGTGCCCTGTCTGCCAGACCCCTGAGCTCTTCCAGGCTGCTATGAAGTCGCACAGCCTCGGAGAACTCAGCGCTGTCGGCCACAGGCACCAGGGAGGTGGCAAACTGAGAGGCCTCTGGGTCCTCAGAGCCAGGCTCTGAAGTGGAAGAGCCCGACCCAGTGACATCAGCCCCTTCAGTGGACAATTCGTCTGCTGCAGCCCGGTGAGCACTTCGGGTCACCGCTGCCGCTGACGGAGCGTTCACTGTACACATGTCATTATGCAACACATCACATATTACATCAACATTATCTGCATTCATGGTAACAACGTGTCCTCCTCCAGGCCTGGGCACTGGAAACTCACTAGGGCTGGCTCCTAGTACACAGTCTGTAGCCCCTGGGGCCTCACCAGCACTCCCCGCTTGCACAGCATTATCACACAGTACCTTGCAAGAGTCCTGAACTTCTGCGGGGGATGCAGGCTCCATGGGGTGTGGAGTAGGCTCATACCGGGCCACTAACCGTCCCAGGTCAGTACCCAACAAAACGTTCGTGGGGATGGCATCCGTTACCCCCACTTCTTTCATTCCGCTGCCGGCCCCCCAATCCAGGTGGACCAAGGCGGTGGGTATGGCGGGGGTGACACCCCCAACTCCTTTGACAGCCATAGTCTTGCCAGTAATGTGCTCCTCAGGGTTCACAAGCTGGGGGTGCACTAGAGTCACCTCTGCTCCAGTATCTCTTAGACCGGTGGTAACCGTATCCCCAACCGTGACAGGTTGCAGATTCTCTGCATAGCTACCTGCATTCCTGGTGGCACACAACGCATTTCGGGCCCCGCCAGAGTTTGGGGCTTCCTTCTTCTTTTCTGGGCACGTAGCACTGATGTGACCCGGTTTGTTACAGGCAAAACATCTCCGCGTGTCAACGGTGGCTGCTCTACCTCCAGGCGGCTGCGGGACTTGGCTTCGCTGGGTGCTCAGAGGAGAAGGTCTCGCAGTCTTTTCTCCCTTCCAGCTGGGTGCTGTAGTCCTCTGAAAATCAGATGCTCGATTAGACGTGTAGGCATCAGCGACTTTCGCGGCCTCATCCACGGTCTTCGGCTCTCGGTCCCGTACAAACTGCCGGACCTCAACAGGACAAGTGTGGAGGAACTGGTCTTTTATTATCAGTTCCTGCAGGGCATCAAAGGTCTCAACCGCCAGTCCTTTTACCCACTGCTGGAAGGCAGTGCGCAGGTTGCACGCGTGATCTAGGTAACTGTCATTAGGACCTCGCTGCACTGTCCTGAAACGTTTTCGATACACCTCTGGCGTGAGGTGGTATCGTGCAATGATGGCTTTCTTAATTGCCTCAAAGTCTGTTTCTTCCTCCTGGGGGAGACTCACAAACGCCTCCAGGGCCTTGCCTCTCAGCCCTGGTGTGAGGTATCTTGCCCACTGCTCACGGGGCACCCCATACTGCCGACAAGTCCTTTCAAACCCCTGTAGGAAAGTGTCTATGTCAGAGTCCTTGTCCATAGCGGGGAACTTATCCAGGGGGATTCTGTGGACTCGCTCACCTTCGCGTTCTGCCGGTCCAGCAGACCGGTTCTGCTGCTGAAGTTTAGCCAGCTCCAGCTGGTGTTGCCGTTCAGCACTTTCCCTCTCGGCCTGGTGTCGCTGTGCAGCTTGTTCCCTCTCGGCCTGAAGTCGCTGTGCAGCTTGTTCCCTCTCGGCCTGAAGTCGCTGTGCAGCTTGTTCCTTCTCTGCCTGTCGCTGCAGTAGGATCAGCTTTAGGCGCAGTTCAGGATCAGCCGAGTTCAGTAGCTGTAGATCAGCTTCCAGAGATGTCATCTCCGTGTTCGGTGGATCATCCAGGACATCGTCTCCCCTCGCATTCTGTGGCGGGAGCGATTCCTCCTCTGGCGTGTCGTGAGCTGCATCCGCTGACGTTGAAGCACGGGCTTGCTCTGCCTCATCATACTCCTCGAGGGCACGAACTAACTGCTCCTTAGTCTGGCCGCTCACCGTCTCGATGCCAGTGTGCTCACACAGGTTGAGTAGTATTTCTTTGCTTTGCCTTGCATAGCTGGTTGCTTTCTGAGCCATCGTGTTGCAAAATAAAAAGAAAAAAGGGGGGGGGGAAGAAAATACCAAGTGTGTATCTTTGAACAAAAAAAAAACGTATATAGATTCTGCACTGAGTAGACTTCTGTAGGCTAGTTGCTTCTAGCAAGCTTCCAGCCTTTAGTACTCAGAATAGCGAGCTAAAATGCGTACTAAAGTACTAAACGTTCCCACCACTGCCAGCCAATTATGTCAGGAACCGACCCGCGGCACGCCTGCGCAAACGGTTCCCGACTGCAGGTTTGACCAGACTGAGAGGGGAAGCAGCCTTAGTCAAGCTAAAACAAGGCTGGGACCCCTCAGAACACCTCTCACTGCCACCACTAGCGGTTCGCTAGACACTTCCACTCTGCTGTCGAGTCCTCAGCGCGCACTCCGCGTTTTCGTATTTGGGTCAGCTTTGCGCTTAGGCCGAATACGAGAACGCCACGCACCCACACACACAGTACAGTTGTACAGTAACACAGCACAATCAGACACTGACTTGTGATGCAAGTTACACTGTCGTGCAGCAAAACCACTAACAGTCGTTCCGAACGATACTGTTAGCTACTCGCACTGGCGTTTTGTACGTTGGGTCAGCTGCACGCTTTAGGCCAGCATATGACAAACGCTCCCCCACACACAATGCAATTACAATTTCATATGGTAGTGTTGCTCAAACATACAACTAGGCACGGACTTATACACAGCTACACTGCAGTCTCCTCTAGGCTATGAGTGTTAGTTTAGTATGGCAGAAGTCAAGCTTATTAAATAATAATTTAATATTCCAGAAAAACATAGAACCACGCAGAACTTAATATATACAAAAGATTACAAAAAACAAAGTAAAAATAGTTACAAGATAAAAGTTACAAAGATACACATGGATACTTGCTTAAAAATAAAAATGGGGATTAAAAACGTTACCAACTTGAAGGGCTCAACGTTGTCGGCAGGAGCATGCCGCTTGTTCGACCAGAAGTCTAGATCAACTCTAGCTATGCGCTATCTCCAAGAGCAGATACCGGTGGCTGTCCTGGGCCAGCTTAAATAGTCCGAAGTGTCCCCTGGGGCATTTAATGTCCAGCCCCCAGGAACTAATGCACTTTCCACGTTTGTGACATCACTGAACGCTTGTCATAATCTTCCTGTGATATGCGAACTTCAAAGGGTTCCTAATTCATCTTTTTGAAGGTTGCCGATTTCACAGGTAAGATTGTATCCTGAGAACAAGTATCCTGTTTACACTTACAGATTCCAAAGCAATTCCTTTTCCAGAGATCCAACATCCACTATAGTACCCACACCCAACAAAAGACTTCCTTAGCCCAATTTCCCCAGGTTACAATGTCTATACATCAAGAGATTGTTAAGTGAGGCTTTTCAACTCCACCAATAATTTAATTTCATCACAGTGAAATAGTGTTTCTTCACCACAAGCTGACATGTGTTTGACTTTTTCTGACTAGGCTTGCTTTGTGTATTGAGACAATGGGCCGTCTCCTGAGTTCAAAAAGCCAGGCAGATAATCCCATTAGCAGAAACTCAAAGCACCTCATATGGTCAAGACAATACCCACTTCCTTGCCCCAAGCAATCAAAGGCAACAGCTCCCTCTATGGAACACAGGCAGAAAAATGAAAGAATATGTTCCTGTTATCCTTACATCATACAGCGACAGCCCGCTGTTTCAGGTATCAGCCTTTCTTCAAGCTGTTTCAACCACAAATGAGATATCACATACATTGTCCATATATAGTGTCAACCCATTAAAACATCCAATCAGTTTAAACTGCCCGCAGCCAATCACCTTACCTGCACTCCACGGCGGACCTGAGGGGAGACTGCATCCCTAACATGCAAATAAAGCAGGATTACATCATCACGGAGAGTACCGGCGCTCCACGCCAGCATCAGCCATAATTCCGTGTTCTCACTCGCTGGGGTCAGGTCAGGTGACCTAAAAACATGACGTCATCACGCATACGCCGCCGCACGTCCATACACAGACCCTGCGCAAACTCAGTAAACAAAGCCGCTTACATATGACGTTGGAGAGACATGCCTCTGGGAGGGGCTGCCCCTACTGTCATTGTAGTGACTCTAAGCGCACTGAGTTTGCGCAGGGTCTGTGTATGGACGTGCGGCGGCGTATGCGTGATGACGTCACTATATATGGACAATGTATGTGATATCTCATTTGTGGTTGAAACAGCTTGAAGAAAGGCTGATACCTGAAACAGCGGGCTGTCGCTGTATTACCACTTTTTAATGTTTCAATAAAAGAGCTTTTTTCACGCTTGGAAGTGCCAGCCTCCTATACGCTTTCTACATTGATTTGATCCAGAGGTGTGAGGATCTTTTGAGGCTTGGGCACCCTTATCCCTACTTTGTAAGAGTGCCACTCTTTTTACCAGTGTCTTTATCCTTACATCATAAGCACCCCAATATATCACCACAACGGGCTCTCCCCCGCTATAGCCACCAGGCTTCCTGCAGTCTATGCTGTAGCGTCTCTGTAGCTTGCAAGGCCGTGTGCGCCGCAATACCATGCCAAACCGCCAGAGCCTCCGGTCACGCCGTAGCATGCGTGCTTTCTTCCGCATCTAAGCCCCGCCCTACCAGTTTTGTCAATCGTGACTCATCAGAGGCGTGACCCTCATCGCCCCTGATGAGTCACGAGTGATGAAACCGGTAAGGCGGGGCTTAGACGCGTAAGAGAGCACGCATGCTACGGCGTGACCGGAGGCTCCGGCGGTTTGGCATGGTGTTGCGGCACACGGCTTGGCAAGCTACAGAGACGCTACAGCATAGACTGCGGGAAGCCTGGTGGCTATAGCGGGGGAGAGCCCGTGTCTAAATTACTCTATGCTTTGTACCCACGGGGGGACATGTGAGTGTATTTTAATTTTATTTTACAATAAAGCTAGCTGGTTTTATGCTATGTGAGGCGTTTTCTATTGAGGTACATGGAGACTTGGAACCTGATTGTATGAAAGGCCTGTCCACACACATTGATCGAGAGGTGGGGGACGACCCGGGAACGGTCCCAAGGCGCAGACAGACCTAATCAAGTTCTTAAAATCTGGTGAGTCGCTCACAAAGGGTGAAGTGGAGGCTTAGGGCTGGTTCAGACGGACGTTTGGAGGCGTCGCGTTCATTGGCGTTGCGTTCGTGATGCGTTCAGGCTTTCAGCAGCGTTTGCATTGCGTTCGGATGCGGTCGCGTTTTTTCTTCCCCCTAGGGGGACATTACCCGTCGCGGTTAACCGCCCCTGGAAGCAACATGTAGCTTCCAGGGGCTCCTTGAACGCCAGTGAAAATCGGGACCCGAACGCCGCGTTTGTGCAAACGCGCGTAAAAGCTTGGTACAAACGCTCCCATTCACTTGAATGGGAGCGTTTAACGCCAAGCCCCGAACGCTGGCAGTAAACGTTCTGCAAACGTCCGTCTGAACCAGCCCTTACACTGTCATATGTTTATGACGTCTGAAGTTTGAAGCCCACCAAAGCTGATTACTACTGGATTGATACTGTATTACTGCAGGACAGTGGACTTGTTTTTACTCTGTGGCTTTTGAGCGCTGTCCTCTGGGTTTTATACTGTATGTATTTTGTATAGAGGAGGTGAACAAGCTGGTTGTTTTTTTGCAAAACTTGATTGTTTTTGTGCGGGTGTGACTGTGGGCGCTATCCTCTTGTGTTTTTATGGATGGATAAAAGCCATGTTTGGGTAGCAAATTTAGTGGGATACAATGTGTTTAGGTAGGATAGAGCAGGAAGAAAAGGTGGAAGGTTATGTCTCTTTGGTAAAAATTATTTTACAGCTACCATGAACAATGAACTGGATCAAGATTATGAAGATGTGGAGTCAATTTGGGTAAATATTCAAGGTGGAAATAACTGTTGCTAATTGCATATTGGGGTGTGCTATACGCTGCCACATATCCAAAATGCTGCAGAACTGCAACTACTACAACAGATTGAAAAAGCAAAAAGTTAAAGTGAGGTCTTAGTTATGGGTGACTTCAACTATCCAGGCATTGATTGGGTTATTGAAACTACTCACTCTGGTAAAAGTGGCAAATTTCTGGCAAAGCTACAGGACAGTTACTTGACTCAAATGGTAACTGAACCAACTAGATTTATTGTGCTACTGGATTTGGGCATTTCAAATAGACCAGATAATGTATCAAATGGGCATGTAAAGAATAAAGGATTTATACATTAATTTACTCAATCTCTCACAGGGCCCTCCCACCTTATTGTGTCAAAAGACAACTGTAATGAGAGGGAAATGGAGGCTGCCATATTTGTTTCCTTCTAAACAATATAATTTGCCTGGCAGTCCTGCTGATCTATTTGGCTGGATGTCTGAATCACACCAGAAACTAGAGTGTAGCTAATCTTGTCAGATTTGACAATAATTTCAGAAACACCTGATCTGCATATGCTTGTTCAGGGTCTATTGCTAAAAGTATTAGATGCTGAGCATCATCAGACTAGCCAGGCAACTAGTATTGTTTAAAAGGAAATCAATATGGCAGCCTCCATATCACTCTCACCTCGGGTTCACTTTAAAGAGACTCTGTAACAAAAATTGCATCCTGTTTTTTATCATCCTACAAGTTCCAAAAGCTATTCTAATGTGTTCTAGCTTACTGCAGCACTTTCTACTATCACAGTCTCTGTAATAAATCAATGTATCTTTCCCCTGTCAGACTTGTCGGCCTGTGTCTGGAAGGCTGCCAAGTTCTTCAGTGTTGTGGTTCTGCTATGAACTCCCCCTTCGAGGCCCCTCTATGCACACTGCTGGTGTATTATTTAGATTAGGGCAGCTTCTCTCTTCTCTCTTATTTTTTACAAGCTGGATAAATCGTCCTCTGAGCTGGCTGGGCTTTCACATACTGAGGATTACAGACAAGGGCAAAGCTGTTTGCAGGAAGAAAAGAGCAGCCTGAAACTTCAGTGCATGAGAACTGCATAGGGAAAGAAACACACAAATGATCTATTGAGATTTAAAAGGAAGGCTGTATACAGCCTAACTGTGTATGGATGTATTTTCTATGTGTGGACATACTGTACATCAACCTACTTCCTGTTTTGGTGGCCATTTTGTTTGTTTATAAACATACTTTTAAAAACTGTTTTAACCACTTTTAATGCGGCGACGAGCGGCGAAATTGTGACAGAGGGTAATAGGAGATGTCACCTAACGCACTAGTATGTTAACTTTTGTGCAATTTTACCAATACAGATTCTCTTTAAAGTGCATCTCTAGTCTACATTAAAAAAAAACAAAAAACAAACACACAACTATGCTAATGTTTAAAAGTTAGATTGCTCCAACACACAGGGCTCCAGATTCACTGGAACTCTGTATCAGCTGGGTACCGGTGCATAGCTCCACCCCTTGCAGAAAGTCAGTGAAATCATAAGCTCATTACAGTTGTCCTTTAAATTGGAAAATTACAAAGGGATTAAGCTTTCTTTGTGTACAACTCTCCCAATTGAAACTTATTGACAATTGTTATTTAACCCCTGTGCGTATGACAAGACACAGGGTCGATATATGTTGGAAATGCAAAAATGCCCAGGGCTCATTGGTTCATGTGATGTGGGAATGTCATGTAGTGAAAAAGTTTTGGAGAGAGCTTGAGGTTTTTTACATTTCAAATGTGATCTCAATTTTGATACCAACCTGACACTGTTCAGAATCCGGGACTCTGAACTGGCGAGCTGGGATGGATTGAGTGAGGGAATCTCTATTAAAACTTGGTGTCACCATAGCAAGAAGATTGATAATAAAGTGGAAGGACATAGATCACCCCACCTTTTTTGAATGGATTGAGGAAATGGTGTCCTATTTTGGGTATGAGGAGGGGATGCCTGTTTAAGAGTATACTTTGGTAACCTTGGATAGGGGATAGACTGTGAAGCAACTTTGGGTTGAGCAAAATATAGAATGGTGGACCTGACTGAGTTTTATAAAGTGGATAGATTGGGGGGGGGGGGGGGGAGCAATTAGAATGGGGGTAAGTGTGGATCAGTGTGACAGGTGGGGAATGGGTTTTGGGTTTGTCTGAGAGTGCAAGTAAGAAAGAGGAGAAAATGGTTGGTGTGCGGTGATAGGTTATTTGTAATAATGGTTGCAGCTAGTTGAGGTAAAGTAGCTAGGATATAAGCCATAGCATATAATTGATAGGCGATAAATAATTTAATTAAATTTATATGAACCATAAATTGTTGTAAATTTATAAGATAAATAAATACCTTTATACACTGTAAACCATAATATTTCCCAACTTCAGGAAAGCACTGATGAAGCCAATCTAGAGTTGGGACAAATATCACTGCTGAGAGTTTGCAAAACAAAAAACTAAATATATCCCATATGAGGCAAAACTTCTAGGAATAAAAAATGCCTCTGTGGATGAATAGAAACATTAGAGATAAAATGAAGAGGAAAAAGAATTCCTATAAAGCCTTTAAACCGGAGGGAACCAAGGCTGCATCAAGCAATTATAAGGAGTGCAATACAAGTTGTAAAAAAAATGAGGCTGGCAAACACTGAAGCTGAAAATCAAATTGCTAAGGATATCAAATCAAATCCCAAGAACTTTTACAAGTACATTAACTCTAAAAATAAAGAAAGGCAGACTGTATTGGACTTCTAAAGCATGAGGTATGGAACTCAGGCTCTATTCACAAAACATCTCATAAATTACTTATCACCTAATTGATAAAAATAACCTTTCAGCCAGGGCCATGCAGAGGATCCTCAAGGGGGTGGTGCTGCTCAAATTTGAAAAAGGGGCCCTAATCAATCAATTGTGCTAAATTGTTTATGTAATATTCCCTCTCCAGAAAGCATTAAGCAGTCTTGACCCCCAACCCCCTCCCCCCCCCCCCCTGACCCCCCTCCGCCCCCCCCCCCCACACACACACACACACACACACACCTTTACAATAGTATTAGGCAGACTTTGTGTCTCCTTCCAACCAAAAATTTTGGCGCCACCAACCTCAAATCAATATTCATAGGTGCACACTATTAGAGTGGGCACTGGGGAGCCTAATTTGGGTCTTTTGCTGTGCAGTTTAAATTATGCACTTAAGATTAATGCACATCTGACCATGTCATATCTGACTTAGTAACTAGATTAAATAGACAGCAGAAAGGATGGAGATGTGTGCTGGAATGAGGATCAGGTGTGAATGGCCAGGCATGGGCCGTGGGAGGCTGGGTCAGTCTACAGACATGCAAATTATGACTAATTAATTAAGTACACATTCAGGGCCGGATTTGTACTTTCCAGTGCCCTAGGCCTGCTGTCACCAAGCGCCCCCCCCCCCCGCCATCACCACCACCAAAAAACATTCTGTCCAACTATCTGACTTGTGATCACTGGTTTGAATGGGCTCATTTCAGTTGTGCTGCTGTGCCCCTCATTGAACAAAGAATCAGTGGATGCTCTGTCCTCTCACGATGGAAATTTGCGCTCCTACTCGAATGTGCACAGCAGCCGATAGTGTTCTGGGAATGCATACTTGAGAAATGACGCTGATGTATGACCGGTGCTCGTCAAGAATGCATAACACTGTACCAGCCTCGGTTGCTGTGCACATCTGGGCAGGAGCAGGAAATTACAGGGAGTGCGAGTGGCCAGAGCATGCGCTGCTTCTTTGTCCTCTGTGCGACTGGCTGCAGTCAGAGCCACAGACAGGTGGCAGGGCAGTGCAATGGAGAGAAGCCCATCCAAAGCAGAGAACAGGTAAGTAAACATCCTGTCAAGACCTACTTTGGATGTTTGGTTGTAATTAGTGGACCTGAACTCAGAACTTCCTCTCTGCTCTAAAAGATACTCAGCAACATAATAACCTTTAACCACTTTACCCCCGCCCGTACGGATTTCTCCGTCCCTTTTTCCATCCTTTAACCCCCAGGGACGGAGAAATCCGTACTTTCCGCGCTCCCGCCGCTGCCCGCGCTCCCGCTCGTAAACACGCCGCCCGCCGCTAGTAAACACGCCGCCGCCCGCTCGCCCGGAGATCAATGAACGGGAAAATCCATTCCCGTTCGTTGATCTAAGCCCTGCAATGATCCGCTGCTCTCCGATGAGCAGCGCGATCATTGTGAAAAGATACACACTTACCCAGCCTCCAAGTACTTCCTCCAAGCTTCCGGAAGGACGCTTGGAGGTCGCATTAAAACAAAAAGTTACTGTGGCCATCTTGTGGCCAAATAGTAAAACTACACCCTACACATTTTTCACATACAAATAAATAACTTTTACACAAAAAATTAACTCATTACCTCCCACACTCCCAATTTTTATTTTTTTTTTGTCATTAAAAAAAAATTAAAAAATGTACAATAAAAAAAAATACATAAATAGTTACCTTAGGGACTGAACTTTTTAAATATTTATGTCAGGAGGGTACAACACTGTTACTTTATAAACTATGGGCTTGTAATTAGGGCAAAACTGAAAAAAATGCATCTTCCAAATAAAATATTGGCGCCAAACATTGTGATAGGGACATAATTTGAACGGTTTTATAACCAGGACAAAAGGGCAAATACATTTCATGGGTTTTAATTACAGTAGCATGCATTATTTAAAAACTATAATGGCCGAAAACTGAAAAATAATTAATTTTTTTCCCACATTTTTCCTATTTTCCCATTAAAACACATTTAGAATAAAATAATTCTTGGCATAATGTCCCACCTAAAGAAAGCCTAATTGGTGGCGGAAAAAACAAGATATAGTTCATTTCATTGCGATAAGTAATAATAAAGTTATAGACAAATGAGTGGAAGGAGCGCTGAAAGGTGAAAATTGCTCTGGTGGTCAGGGGGTAAAACCCCTCAGTGGTGAAGTGGTTAAAGAAAAAACATGTCTTTGTTACAGCTGATACAAATCCTGCAATAAATAGACAGTGTGTCTAATTCCTACTTTCATGGAAGCAGGCATATTAACATCTTGTGCTTTAAAATAAGCGTATATGCTGTGGCAGTCAGGTGACACAGGGAAGAGATCAAATTTGTGATTAGACACAGATGTGGAAGAATTCGAAAGGCTCTCTAAATACATACATGGTGCATTTCTCTGCATGTTTTCCTTCTGTTCTGTGCAAGAGTTCAGCTCCACTTTAAAGCATCTGAATGACATTTATTTATATTTGCTGAAAAATCTATGTATCTCTTTTGAATGCTGAATGTACATATGGTGGTGTGCTCTAACATACTGACAGTATACAGGAACAAAGTCTGAAGAAGGTTTATTAGCAGAACGATTACTCTTTTTCTTTTAAGCCAATAAATGGTATCATCCTGATTCAAAACTCTCTGCTTTTGCTGATGGCTAAGATGGTGCAATGCTTCACTGCTACAGGAAAGCAGGATGCCAAACCATACACACTAGCATAGAGGTAGTAACAGCTCAGGTAACAGTGACAGTTTAGCAATGAAAGGGAAGCATACAGCATTTTTATTCCAGGCTGCAGCAGTTCTCATAGATGGTCAGAGCTGAAGGACAGAAAATGAGTCAGGAAAGAGTTAACTTAAGCAGAGACAAGATCACTGGCTAGGAAGAAAAAAAAAGCAATAAATTAGGCCTAGATAAGAAAGTGTAATTTACAACTGCTGGGGTCAGTGTCACAGCTGTAAAAAAGAAGGCAAAGAAACTAGCAGAAATGTTTGTGAATGCCTGCATTAGAACTCAGGGGAACTTAGTTTTATCTGCTTTGTAATGTAAATCCCTGGTATTTCTCACATACACTTGTACTGTATGTCGATCATATAGATAATTGAATCATCAGGTGACAGTTATGATTGATCCTGATTGTTATAACACATCAGGAAGTGAGAGGTGCAGGAATTGGGGAACTCTGGAATTCATTTATCAGTGCAGAGCAGGGCGCTGGCTGGCTGCGCTGCGGGAACAGGGGAGATGATTTACTTTGACATATGACCTCTTCTCTCTCCAAGTCATGCCGCCCTGCTGATCTTATCTGGTTTTATCGCCCTAGGCCATGGCCTTTGTGGCCTTTGCAGAAATCCGGGCCTGTACACATTGCAGCATAAGTCCTGGCACCAGGAAATGGTCACAATTATGTATGCGTACCATAAAGTTAAAATCAATGCAGGTAAAAGTTGAACATAAGCAATAATTGTTTGATTGCAGAGAGAAATTGCATGAAGACAGATATGAAATCAGATGCAGATGCAGATCATATGCGTACCTGTAATGAGAACCATGTGGTGTCAGTTCAGAGAATAAGGAGATCTCTATGTGCAGTTAGGTAGATCTTTCTGGTCTAATTCAGGTCTTTTGCTGTGCACTTTAACCACTTCACCACTGAGGGGTTTTACCCTCTGACCACCAGAGCAATTTTCACCTTTCAGCGCTCCTTCCATTCATTCGTCTATAACTTTATCATTACGTATCGCAATGAAATGAACTATATCTTGTTTTTTCCGCCACCAATTAGGCTTTCTTTAGGTGGGACATTATGCCAAGAATTATTTTTTTCTAAATGTGTTTTAATGGGAAAATAGTAAAAATGTGGGGAAAAAAAAATTATTTTTCAGTTTTCGGCCATTATAGTTTTTAAATAATGCATGCTACTGTAATTAAAACCCATGAAATTTATGTGCCCTTTTGTCCCGGTTATAAAACCGTTTAAATTATGTCCCTATCACAATGTTTGGCGCCAATATTTCATTTGGAAATAAAGGTGCATTTTTTTCAGTTTTGCGTCCATCCCTAATTACAAGCCCATAGTTTATAAAGTAACAGTGTTAGACCCTCTTGACTTAAATATTTAAAAAGTTCAGTCCCTAAGGTAACTAATTATGTATTTTTTTTAATTGTAAATTTTTGATTTTTTTTTTAATTACAAAAAAAAAAAAAAATGGGGAGTGTGGGAGGTAATGAGTTATTTTTGTGTGTAAAAGTCATTTATTTGTATGTGAAAAATGTGTAGGGTGTAGTTTACTATTTGGCCACAAGATGGCCACAGTAACTTTTTGCTTTATTGCGACCTCCAAGCCTCCTTCCGGAAGCTTGGAGGAAGAATAAGGAGGCTGGACACGTGAGTTTCTTCTCACAATGATCGCGCTGCCCATAGGAGAGCAGCGGGTCATTGTGGGGCTTAGATCAACGAACGGGAATGGATTTTCCCGTTCATTGATCTCCGGGCGAGCGGGCGGCGGCGGTTTTACTAGCGGCGGGCGGCGTGTTTACGAGCGGGAGCGCGGACAGCGTCGGGAACGCGGAAAGTACGTGTTTCTCCGTCCCTGGTTTTTAAAGGATGGAAAAAGGGGCGGAGAAATACGTACGCGCGGGGGTAAAGTGGTTAAATTATGCACTTAAGATTAATGCACATCTGACCACGTCATATCTGACTTAGTAAAAGTAGGAATCTATCACTCGTTTTGAAAGGACCTTCCTCTCAACCGATTTGATATCTTCTACCGTCAATCCACACTGCAACAGTTTCTTCATGCAAGGAATGGCCGGAAGATAGCCACGACGAATCCTCTGATTTTTCACTTAACCACCATTCAGTGAGATAGGGCTCACACCAAGACTGAAAGATACCTACCTAATCAGGCGGGTTCTCTGATAACCAATGTTATGTTTCATGAAAATCAGAGAAAAGAAAACAATCGGGTTGACCATACCTAGGCCACCCTCCCATCTGCTTTTGTAGGTAATATTCCTGCATACCTGGTTTAGTTTGTTTCCCCAGAGCATCTGAAAAAACACGCTATTAATCCTTGCATACAGGGATGCTGGCAAAATTGCAATGTAGCTAACATACAACATTGCTGGAATCAGGTAAGTTTTGACTAAGGCAACCATTTCTCTTAGAGTTAAATGTCAACTCTTCCAACGGACTACCTTTGCGCTGGCATCTTTCAGTTTGCACTCCCAATTACGTAGGCCATAATCGCCTGGGCCAAATTTGATGCCAACTATTTTGATCTCAGGCTGGGGCACTGGAAAAGAGCCGGGAAGTATGAAACACTGTCCTTCTTTCCCCATCCAGAAAGTTTCTCATGTATCTGGATTGATCTTTGAACCAGATGCTAAAGAGTATTGAGTAATCTCCTCAGCAACTACCTCCGCCTCCTCTGCTTTAGAGACCACTATGGTAACATCGTCCGCATAGGCCAACACCTTCAAAGACGAGACGCCAGGGAAGTTCGCAGGAACCCCCCTGAGTACGCTGTCATTTAACCTTCTCACAAAAGGATCAATGACAAACACATACAACAGGGATCTCAAGGGACAACCCTGGCGGACCCCAGAGCTCACCTCAAAAGGCTGACCGACCCATCCATTGATAAGCATGAAACTTTCATCCCCTTTATATAAGGTCTTCAGCCAATTCACGAAACTCTCTTGTAAACCATATACGCTAAGTAGCCACCATAGATACTTGTGGTTGATTCGATCAAAGTCTTTTGACTGATCCAGCGTTAGCAAATACTTTCCCCAGCCTCCAGCCCTGCACCGCTCGAGGACTTCCCGGACAGCCAACAGTGATGAGAGTGTTCCTCTGCCCGGAACAGAACAGAGCTGGTGGCGAGAAAGTAACCACGTTTCCTGGGTCAGACGCCAGAACAAGATCTTTGCCAGGATCTTCCTGTCGATGTTGAGAAGGCTGATGGGACGCCAGATCTCAATCATCTCAGGATCATGGCCTTTTGACAGAAGAATAACTGCCGATTGTCTCATGGAGGGTGGTAATTGACCCTCGGCAAGACAGTCATTAAACACTCCTGCCAATTGGGGCACCAGGATGGAACTGAAAGCCTTGTAAAACTCGGCATCAGACCATCCGGTCCCGGGGTCTTTTATGGTGCGAGACTACCAATAGCCTCTGTGACTTCTCCAGCAGAAATTTCCTCTGTCAAATTGATAGCAGAAACATCAACATCATTCAGCCCTGGTACAGAAGCCAAGATGTTTTCCACACTTGTCTGTTCAAGGGGCTTCTCCCCAAGCAGATCAGCATAAAAACTTCTAGCGATGGCCATGATCCCTGACCTGGACTCTGTCAGGTACCCCGATTCATCTCTGAATCCTCTGATCGTTTTAAGTGCTGAGCTTTGTTTGTAGCTCTGGTAACGGTCAGGCGAGTGGTATTTCCCATGATCCCTCTCCAGAACCAAAAAAGCCAGACGATCATATTGCTGCTGCTTAAGGCGAAGTTTGACCTCAGAGATCTCCCCCAGATCTCTGCCTTCAGAGACAAGTTTGTACAACCTCTCTCTCAGTTCTTGGTAAGCAATATTTCTATCAATACTTCTTTTTATCGCTCGACTCTTAAACAATCTGATGGCTTCAGCCCTGGTACAGAAGCCAAGATGTTTTCCACACTTGTCTGTTCAAGGGGCTTCTCCCCAAGCAGATCAGCATAAAAACTTCTAGCGATGGCCATGATCCCTGACCTGGACTCTGTCAGGTACCCCGATTCATCTCTGAATCCTCTGATCGTTTTAAGTGCTGAGCTTTGTTTGTAGCTCTGGTAAGGGTCAGGCGAGTGGTATTTCCCATGATCCCTCTCCAGAACCAAAAAAGCCAGACGATCATATTGCTGCTGCTTAAGGCGAAGTTTGACCTCAGAGATCTCCCCCAGATCTCTGCCTTCAGAGACAAGTTTGTACAACCTCTCTCTCAGTTCTTGGTAAGCAATATTTCTATCAATACTTCTTTTTATCGCTCGACTCTTAAAAAATCTGATGGCTTCTTTTTTGACTTTCTCCCACCACTTAGGCCTGTTGTCAAAACAGTCCAGGATGGTTACCGGTGCGGGAAAAAACTCCTCAAAAGATTGTCTGACTCTTTCTTCCAGTAGCAGAGTCAAATCAAGGCCTGGTTCACATTAGCGTTCGCTGTCCAGGTTCGCCTGATTGGATCCGGACCGTATACTGCACAAACGGAACGTACGTGTAATGAAACGCGGAAAAGCCGCGGCCTCTCAAGGTGAGGCGGCTGTTTCCGCGTCCAGCAGGACGCCACAACGCGGTAAAAACGCCGCATGCCGCTCAGGCAGAGCGGCGGAATCCGCATCGGTAACGGCGGAATCCGCATTGGAGGCGGCTCACTTGGTTCACTAGATACATTGCAAAACAGTACTGGTGTGGCTGGGACTGATAGTCCACCAAGATTCAGACTTACACGCGCGCGAGCACAGAGGCTGAGTTTAAATAACAGCCAGAAGTGAGTCAGCTGACCAGGCTGGTCAGCTGACATTTTCCACAACTTTCATTGGTCCAACAATTAGGGAGGTCCTGGAAAGGTCCTTGAGTATATATACTGCTGGCTGTTCACTTGCTCTTTGTCTGGCGTTGCAATCACATATGTGGGAGCACCCAGATCCGTAGTCAGATCCGCAAGTGTGCCGGGACCAGCTGGAGCTGTAATCCTACACTTAGCTAGATTCTGTTGATAGCTAAAGTACTAGTTTGATTATATTTATTTGTTAGGACTTTTGCCTGCCTTGACTATCCTCCTGAACTCTGATCTTGTACCTCGATATTTCTGATACCTGTTGCCGAACCCCGGCTCGTCCTTAGACTCTGTTTCTGCCTCCTGATTTTGTACCTCGATATTTCTGATACCCGTTGCTGAACCCTGCCTGTACTTAGACTCCGCCTTTGCCTACTGTATCTGTACTTTATCTGTCCGTGTGTTACGACCTGGCTTGTCCGACCTCGAGAACCGACCTCACTATTGGAGGCGGTTCCCCGTCCTGTTAGTGACACTTCCTCCTGAGTGTCACTCTCAGACTTTCCTTCCTACTGTCAGTCTGACTCCTCCCGTCTTGGAGAGCTCAGGTCTGCGGAAGGAATCCGTGCAGTTTTCCTTGCTGCACTGAGGCCTAGGCCTCCAAGTGTTACTGTTACACCAAACACTTCACTCTACTCAGGTGAACAGAGGTTAGTTAGTATATCGGATTATCGGTGATACTGCAGATCACGTATAATCTGGTATACATCTGTATTTCCTGTGATACTGCAGATCACCGGTAATCAGACCCTCTCTGTGCTTCACCGATCGTTACAGAACGCCAGAACAAAAAACAGATGGACGCACGCGCTGACCCTCTGACTGTGCTTGCCACTTCGGTGGATAGCATCCATCAAGCACTGGGCCAGCACAAAGCCTTAATTGATGGCCTATCAGGCTCTGTGCGAACTCTTCAGACGTCAGTTGATTCGGTGCGATCCCCTCCGACTAATGATATACGTATGCCCGTACCTGATACATTTTCCGGCCACAAGTCTGACTTCCGGAATTTTAAGAGTAGAGTGTTATCATATTTCGAGTTGAGACCCCGATCCTCGGGGACTGAGACCCAACGGGTCATCTTTATTAAAACTTTGTTAACTGGTGACTCCCAGTCCTGGGCGTACAACCTGCCCCCCACAGATACAGCTCTGACCTCGGTAGAGGAATTCTTTAAGGCCATGGCGGTAATTTACGACGACCCTGACCTTGCTGCGACCTCTGAGCGGAAGCTTAAGCTTTTACGGCAAGGCAGGGGTTCAGTCGAAGATTACGCGGCCGAATTTCGTAGGTGGTCAGTTACGGCCAGGTTTGACACCTATGCCCTCTTAGATTACTTCCTGTCTGGGTTGTCGGATGAGGTCTCCGACCTAATGTTAAGTCAACCCGAGCCCAGAACAGTCGATGAGGCCATCTCTGCGGCCATTCGAATCGACCGCAGGTTGCGCTATCAAAGACAAACCAGGGGTAGTCACCGTGTCAGAATGGTGTCTTGCGCCACAACCCCAGTGACACCACCTTCTCCCGAGTCAATGCAGATTGGTCGGTCGGAGCTGTCCCTAGAGGATAAACGTTTGCTCCTCCCATGTACGATTACATGGGTAGGTAAGACCGAGCTCACGGAAGCCTTTGTTGATTCTGGCGCTGCAGCTAATTTTATGGACTTTGAGTTTGCTAAAAGGTTGGGTATTCCACTCACTCCGGTAAAACCACCCATCCAGGTTACAGCAGTGGATGATTCCCCTCTGCAGAGGAATCATCCGTTATCACAGACATCAGAAGTGGGAGTCACTATAGGGGTGCTGCACAGAGAGAGACTGCAGTTCATTGTATTACATATGTCCACCTCCACAATCATCCTAGGCATGCCGTGGTTACAAATCCATTCACCACAGATAGATTGGGCCACGGGGCAGTTAACAGCATGGTCACCTCATTGTTTCCAGCAGTGTTTAGGGAGGCTGACGTTAGGTCAAACCAGTGTACAGGTGGAAGGAGTACCTGAGCAGTACTCGGATTATGCTGACGTGTTCTGTCCGAAGGCTGCGGATAAGTTGCCTCCGCATCGCCCTTTCGACTGCCCCCATTGACCTCCGTTCTGGTTGTATGCCCCCTCGAGGCCATTTGTATAATCTGTCTGGACCTGAAAAATTAGCCATGCAGGAGTATATCCGTGAAAACTTGGCCAAGGGCTTCATTCGGCCGTCCTGGTCGCCGGCCGGGGCAGGCTTCTTTTTTGTTAAGAAAAAAGACGGGGGTTGGCGACCATGTATCGTTTACCGGGGCCTAAATAAAATCACAGTGAAGAATCGCTACCCGTTGCCGTTAATAGACGATTTATTCACACAGGTCACTGATGCGAGGATTTTTTCGAAACTAGATTTACGGGGGGCATACAATCTGGTGCGCATAAAAAAGGGCGATGAATGGAAAACGGCCTTCAATACACCTAACGGGCACTACGAGTACCTGGTGATGCCTTTCGGGTTATGTAATGCTCCGGCCGTTTTCCAGGAACTCATTAATGAGGTCTTTAGGGAGGTGTTAGGGAAGTTTGTGTTAATCTACCTGGACGACAGTCTTATCTTTTCTAACAATCTCCCTGATCACAGAACCCATGTCAGATTTGTACTGGACAAGCTGAGGCAGAATTTGTTGTACGCAAAACTTGAGAAGTGTATTTTCGAGGTTACATCTGTTGCATTTCTGGGATATATAATCTCCACCTCGGGCCTGTCTATGGTCCCTGCCAAGGTCTCCGCGGTACTGGAGTGGCCGCAGCCGGTGGGGTTGAAGTCTTTGCAACGGTTCTTGGGTTTTGCAAACTATTATAGGAGGTTCATAAAGGGGTACTCCACAGTAGTCGCACCCCTCACCAGCCTTACTAAGAAAGGGGCAGACACCACTCACTGGCCTCCTGAGGCCGTACAGGCATTCTCTACTTTAAAGGAACTGTTCTGCTCAGCACCCATACTGAGACACGTGGACACTTCTTTTCCTCTCATTGTTGAGGTAGACGCCTCAGAGGTTGGAGTGGGAGCTGTGCTGTCTCAACGTTCAGGCTTACAGGGTAGATTACACCCGTGTGCCTATTTTTCTCGGAGGTTTTCTCCTGCGGAGAGAAACTACGATATAGGCAACAGGGAGCTTCTAGCCATTAAGTTAGCCTTCGAGGAATGGCGTCATTGGCTAGAAGGAGCAGAGCACACGATCACGGTTTATACCGACCACAAGAATCTGGAATACATCGAGGGGGCTAAGAGATTGAGCCCTCGGCAGGCCCGATGGTCCCTGTTTTTCTCGAGGTTCACATTCCTGATTACGTATACTCCAGGTAGTAAGAATACCAAGGCGGATGCCCTCTCCAGGTGTTTTGAACCAGAGACAGCACAGTCCCCTGCTCCTGAGTCTATCATCCCGCAGAAACTAGTGTTAGCTGCCACGGAGACCTGGGAGGATTGGACAGAGGTTTTGGGTCCCTTTCAGCAGGATGTTCCTGAGGGAAAACCTGAAGGGGTCATGTTTATCCCACTACCATTTCGCTTACAAATCCTGCAACTCTTTCATGCCCATAAGAATGCTGGTCATCCTGGAGCTGCCAGAACGCAGGATCTGATTGCCAGGTGTGTTTGGTGGCCTTCTTTGGCAACAGATTGCAAGGAGTATGTCAGGGAGTGTGCGGTATGTGCCAAGAGTAAACCCTCCCGGCTGGCATCTGTAGGAAGGTTGCAGCCTTTGCCCACCCCGAGTGAGCCATGCACCCACTTGTCCATGGATTTTGTGGGGGAATTGCCCAGGTCTGAAGGCATGTCTGTCATCTGGGTGGTAGTTGACCGTTTTAGCAAAATGGCCCATTTTGTGCCTCTGAAAGGACTCCCCTCGGCTCAAGAACTGGCCGAATTGTTCATCATTCACGTCTTCCGGTTGCATGGCATTCCGGAAGACATTGTGTCAGATAGAGATGTCCAATTCGTGTCTGGATTCTGGAGGGCATTTTGCAACGAAATGGGCATGAAATTGTCTTTTTTGTCAGGCTACCACCCACAGACAAAAGGGCAGACTGAACGAATTAATCAGTCTTTGGAGCAGTTCCTGAGATGTTACGTTGCGGAGGCTCAGAGTGACTGGGTAAAATTTTTACCCTTTGCGGAATTCGCACAAAATAATTTAAAGAATTCTTCGTCTGGTTTCTCTCCATTCCAGATTGTGACAGGGAGGTCACCCAAATTCTCCCCTTTTCCAATTGTCTCTTCTCCTTTTCCAGCACTGGAGGATTGGCAGAGGTCACTGAGGGACAATTGGGGAATCGTTAAGGGGAACTTGCAGAAGGCATTCCAGAATCAGAAGGGTCAAGCGGACAAGAGACGGTCCGTGGAATGGGAATTTCAGCCAGGGGATTTAGTCTGGGTGTCCACACGTCACTTGACCTTGAAGCAGCCTTCTGCCAAACTGGGCCCCAGGTTTGTGGGTCCATTTTCCGTGACTAGGAGAATTAACAACGTCACTTACGTTATTGATCTTCCTGCCAGCATGCGGGGCGTAAGGTCGTTTCACGTGTCTCTGCTCAAACCCGCAGTCCATGTGGGCCCTACTCCGCCTCCTCCGGTCCTGGTAGATAGCCAACCCGAGTTCGAAATAGAGAGAATTTTGGACTCACGCGTTGTCCAGAACTCGGTACAGTACCTGGTACACTGGAAGGGGTATGGCATTGAGGAGAGACAATGGGTCCCGGGGACTCGCATGCATGCGGATGAGTTGAGGGAAGAATTTCATACCTTACACCCCGAGAAGCCTGGTAGGAGTTGTCCGGAGTCCACTCCTCGGGAGGGGGGGGGAAGGGGTACTGTAATGAAATGCGGAAAAGCCACGGCCTCTCAAGGTGAGGCGGCTGTTTCCGCGTCCAGCAGGACGCCACAACGCGGTAAAAACGCCGCATGCCGCTCAGGCAGAGCGGCGGAATCCGCATCGGTAACGGCGGAATCCGCATTGGAGGCGGCTCCCGCACTTGGTTCACTAGATACATTGCAACACAGTACTGGTGTGGCTGGGAGTGATAGTCCACCAAGATTCAGACTTACACGCGCGCGAGCACAGAGGCTGAGTTTAAATAACAGCCAGAAGTGAGTCAGCTGACCAGGCTGGTCAGCTGACATTTTCCACAACTTTCATTGGTCCAGCAATTAGGGAGGTCCTGGAAAGGTCCTTGAGTATATATACTGCTGGCTGTTCACTTGCTCTTTGTCTGGCGTTGCAATCACATATGTGGGAGCACCCAGATTCGTAGTCAGATCCGCAAGTGTGGCGGGACCAGCTGGAGCTGTAATCCTACACTTAGCTAGATTCTGTTGATAGCTAAAGTACTAGTTTGATTGTATTTATTTGTTATGGCTTTTGCCTGCCTTGACTATCCTCCTGAACTCTGATCTTGTACCTCGATATTTCTGATACCTGTTGCCGAACCCCGGCTCGTCCTTAGACTCTGTTTCTGCCTCCTGATTTTGTACCTCGATATTTCTGATACCCATTGCTGAACCCTGCCTGTACTTAGACTCCGCCTTTGCCTACTGTATCTGTACTTTATCTGTCCGTGTGTTACGACCTGGCTTGTCCGACCTCGAGAACCGACCTCACTATTGGAGGCGGTTCCCCGTCCTGTTAGTGACACTTCCTCCTGAGTGTCACTCTCAGACTTTCCTTCCTACTGTCAGTCTGACTCCTCCCGTCTTGGAGAGCTCAGGTCTGCGGAAGGAATCTGTGCAGTTTTCCTTGCTGCACTGAGGCCTAGGCCTCCAAGTGTTACTGTTACACCAAACACTACACTCTACTCAGGTGAACAGAGGTTAGTTAGTATATCGGATTATCGGTGATACTGCAGATCACGTATAATCTGGTATACATCTGTATTTCCTGTGATACTGCAGATCACCGGTAATCAGACCCTCTCTGTGCTTCACCGATCGTTACAGTACGTTCCGCATAGCAATGCAAAGTCTGTGCGGACGTTCACATGCGTACGTTCCGTACAGAACTGAGCTGGATCGGATCCGGACTCCGGACACTTTTCCAACATGCGCTATTTTTTCAGGTCCGGATCATCCGGCCCACTCACCCGGACCGGAGCCTGACTGCTCCATTCGGAAATAGAAACCAATGGGGAACGGAAAGCACAGAACACACTGGATACAAACACCTGACGTTCTACCCCACTTCCTATGCGTATTCTATCGGCCATTTCGGATGGGGACACATGGAGCATTCCTGGAGTGGAGCAGCAGTGACTAACGTGCTGGAGCTGTTTGGCATTATGTCGGAGGTGGAGGTGAGGCTTAAACAGCGGAGGACCTGATTTTACAGGTGCACCAGGTGCACCTTCTGCTGACCCCAACAATTTTAATAGTTAGTACGCTATTTTTACAACACCGATCTGGATGGCAGCCTGATGCATGCCTGATGCAAACGGACCGGATCCGGATCGGAACCGTACGGTTCCGATCCGGATCCGGTCCGTTTGCATGCCAAAACGCAAGTGTGAATGGCGCCTAAGCCTCCAAATACCCCTACCCCTGGGAGGAGCATCTGAAGCATTTAATCCCACCGACAGAATAAGGTGATCTGAGAATTCAATCGCCCCCAAGTTCGGAGTTGAGGTGATGAGATTCTCTGAAACAAAAAATCTAATCTATACTACTTCTACTGATACCTCTGTAATAGGTGAACCCAGTGAGGTTTGGTAAATGTCGAATGTGCACATCCACCAAACCTGTCTCCCTAGCTAACTGGACTAAATACTTACTATCTCTGCCTACCCGATCCCAGGTACTTGACCTGTCCATAACCCTAGTGATGGTGTTAAAATCACCACCTAGGACCACTGGATAGGCAATAAAAAGGAAAGGCCTGATCAACATAAAGAGGCTCTTCCTCTCCCCATGAGAACGTGGGCTGGCATAGGTGTTAATAAGCCTGAGGTCCTGCCCCTTCACGTTGATGTCAAGGACCAAACACCTCCCCATCTCAACCTCAACCACTCGCCGGCATGTTACCATGTCAGTCCTAAAGAGGACTGCCACTCCACTACCAGGCTCGCCCGCAAGGGACCAAAAGGAAGGACCCACCTGCCACTCCTTCCTGGCCAGATGGATATCGGCGAGGGAGGCGAGTCTGGTCTCCTGCAAAAAAAAGAATGTCAGCATCAAAACTGGCCAGAATTGAAAAAAGCCAATCTACGAGCTCTGTAATTTTGAATGCTGGCAACGTTGAGTGTTGCCAACATTAGTGGAGGGGGAACAGCCATTAGAATGTTTGAGGCTTCTCTTTCTCTTTCTTAGACTCAGACAAAGAACAAAGGTAAGATACAACATCCACAGAAAGAAAAAACATAAACACAGTTACACAGCACTGCCCTGTTCAGGAGTAGCTGTCCCTATCTCCATGTCCTCCTCTGCAGAGGAGAAAATGTTCTCTGATAGGGCATCATAGCGATTGCCCAATTTAATTTCTTGTCGCTTTTCCTTAATCACAGAACGGTTTTCGATTCTTTTTTCATCAAGTGTTTTTTCTTTTTTTTTCTTTACATTTTGCAATCTGAATTCCATATATTCTTTATCTCCCCGTGAGAATGATGTATCCTCACGAGGGTTAGTAGAAATACCCTGGACGGAGATTGGAGTCTCCTGAACAGTGTCAGAAGAGGGAGGTGGGGGGTTAAGGGAAGGAAAAGGAGTAAGGGGGGGAAGGGGAAAATTGGAAGGAATGTTGGGTATAGGAAGCGAAAGGAATGGTGGGAGCAGGTAATGGTTTGGAAGTGGAAGGAGCAGAGGGATTGACAGGAGCCAAGGGAGAAGACCCCTTTTTAGAAGTCCCTCTATTAGCCCCTTGTCTTGCCTGGGAGGACCCAGGTCTTGGCCCGCCACGAGGAGAGACGATTGCCCCCCTTGCAGCATCCCCTAAGTGGTATCCCCGCCTGGGTCCAGTCCTGTATGTAGCCCTGCTGGTAGACGGCTGAGGATGAGAGGGCGCAGATGAGGAAGGCTGATTCCGCTCAGACAAAATTTTCTACGGCTCTGACACTGGCACAACAGTGGAGGTTGCCTGAGCAGAATCAGCAGATTGAACTTGGGCCGCTACCCGCGCCTCCTCCTCCATCCGCTCCAGCAGGGTTTTCTTCAATTCCCGAGGCATAGTGTTCCAAGAGTTCGGACACTCTGTGTACGGGTGCCCAAACTCAAAACAGAAATTACATTGTATTTTTTTGCATTACCTTGCAGAGTGTCCGAACTCCTGACACAGGCTACACCTCGGGTCAGGACAATTGCTTGCAAGATGTCCCCTCTTGCCGCACTTGTTACAGGTCCTCGTCTGACCTGGGTAAAAGACCGTGATTTTATCTCTGCCAATAAGGGCAGAACGGGGAACATGGGTGACAACACCCTCCTTAACACGAAGTTTAATGTCCACCACATACTCCCCCCACCAAATACCCAAGTCATCGAGGACCCTGTGCAGCGGGGACATGATGTCCGCAAAGTTTTGGACCCAGGCGACAGCATCGCGCACTGGAATACTTTCATTGGTCACTACGACGTGAGCTTTCTTCTCCAACGACTGACTTGATAAACAATTTATAGAAAAACCATGTCATCTGTTTGACATATAATTGAGTCTTTCTTCCATAAAGAAATCCAGTCCATGTTGGGATAAAATGCTCACCTCGTAGTAAGCCGGGGTCGCCCGGGGCCAGAATAGCAAAAAGGTCCTGGGCTTGAACCCCTATACCCAGAATGAGAGAGACAAAATCCTTCTTTGAAGGCACAGACAAAGGGCCCTCCCACTTCAACTGAACTACATTCCTCCTTTCGGGTATCAGGGTCTCCAGGTCTGACTCCAGGGGAGCCAAAACTCTCCTCCCAGCAGGCGAAGACCTTGCAGCCTGTGCATATGACACAGGCTGTGCTGCTGGGCCCCTAATACCAGTGGTTGCAATTGCTCACAGATTAGCAGCCGGGCCAAAGGGGGAAAATCCTCCCCCCTCTGACAACCGACTCCAAACCCGGGACCACTGGATCAGCAGATACCTCAGCAGCTGGAGGACCATCAATAATATCGGACACACTGGTGAGATTTTCAGCCTCTGAACAGGCTTTTTAAGCATTCCTGATTGATTCTGGGGCATTGCCACCAAAATAGATTCCATGAATTCACGTTTGCCTGAAAAATCAAGTCTGATTATTAGCTCACCCTTGATCAGGAATCTTTTCCCACCTGCCTTGGAATCTGCCTGTACTCCACAATTAACATCTCCTACACCAACTGTTTCAATTCCATCAAAATTGCCCCCAGATTCAATTGGTTAAGCTGAAAAATCACCTGTGTGTCCATCAATTATTAATAATCTCTCCTTCTCCACCCTATAGGTGGTATTAAATTACTTAAATTCTGTCACCAGATTTTCTGGAACAACTTCTGGAACATCGATACTTGTGTATTTCACTAAGGTGTCAAAAACTAAATTATTAAATATACGCCTTCTAGCATGATTATCAGGTTCAGAGTTATTTTTAGCAATATCATTATCAGAGTCGATCTCACCATCTGAAGAAAGGTTCTCGGTATCATTGTCCAGGTCACTAGCATCCAGGAAAAGAGCAGTATTTACTGTAACCAGTTTCTTATTCTTGCCCTTTCTAGCCTCCATTCTTCTGGCTTTTGCATTCATGGGTGGAGAAAACTCTTTTTTTTCCTTTTTACCACTCTTCAAAGGATTAACAGAGTCCTCCTTCTTTTCCCAAATTCCCATTACTTCATGAGAAGGAGAACTGTCCATTTCTTCTGAGCTACCCTCTAGCTCAACTTCAATGAAATTTGCACCATCCAGATCAATATTTGTGTTCATATTTGTTGTGTTACTTTGCTCCTGCAGGGGGGGCTGTTCTCTTTCTCTAATATTACCTAGCTGATTGCCCGGCGTTGCCCAGGTATGTATTTGGCTGGTGTTGGCTCTCCACTTTTCTAACCCTAACACACAATGATTCAATGACCTAGTTTGTGAGCTTTGCATTGTTTGGCATCAATAATTTGCATTGAAATGAAACAAATCTGATTGGCTGTGGCTTCACCCTCTTTTCTGAATTTGAACCCCAGTCACCCAATGACCAACTGTACCAGGTTTTAAGCTTTTGTCCTTAAAGGACTTACGTGGTGAGTCATACAAAAAAAGTTAATTCCCTTAGGTGAATATAAGACCTCAGGGCAGACGATCACTGGCTCCCTCACTGTTTAGAAATGCTCCATTATCCTAATCCACTTATCATTAGCGGCCCCGACCCGGCCCAGGGTCACCTTATCTCACAGCGCTTAGAATCGCCGCTTTAAAAGTCCTCTGCCTGCGCAGTTCGCATAGCCAGTACTGCGGCTGCGCAGGCTTTCAGCCCTGGGAACGGCACTTCATCGCTCCGTAGTCTCTGTTATACGTCATGTGGGCGTCACCACATGACCACCCACATGACTGACTGCCTTCCTTCACTAGCCGTGCCCCCTCAGCGCACAGAATATCAGCGCTAAGCGAGGGAGGACGTTACCTAGCTACAGGATTTGTTTACTGCAGATTTGCAGAGTAAGTTATTTTATGCAAATCTGCAGTAAACAAATCCTGTAGCTAGGTAACGTCCCCCCTCACCTGCCTTGAAATCTGCCTGTACTCCACAATTAACATCTCCTGCACCAACTGTTTCAATTCCATCAAAATTGCCCCCAGATTCAATTGGTAAAGCCGAAAAATCACCTGTGTGTCCATCAATTATTAATAATCTCTCCTTCTCCACCCTATAGGTGGTATTAAATTATGTTACCAGATTTTCTGGAACAACTTCTGGAACATCGATACTTGTGCATTTCACTAAGGTGTCAAAATCTAAATTATTAAATATACGCCTTCTAGCATGATTATCAGGTTCAGAGTTATTTTTTAGCAATATCATTATCAGAGTCGATCTCACCATCTGAAGAAAGGTTCTCGGTATCATTATCCAGGTCACTAGCATCCAGGAAAAGAGCAGTATTTACTGTAACCAGTTTCTTATTCCTGCCCTTTCTAGCCTCCATCCTTCTGGCTTTTGCATTCATGGGTGGAGAAAACTTTTTTTTTCCTTTTTACCACTCTTCAAAGGATTAACAGAGTCCTCCTTCTTTTCCCCCATTCCCATTACTTCATGAGAAGGAGAACTGTCCATTTCTTCTGAGCTACCCTCTAGCTCAACTTCAATGAAATTTGCACCATCCAGATCAATATTTGTGTTCATATTTGTTGTGTTATTTTGCTCCTACAGGGGGGGCTGTTCTCTTTCTCTAATATTACCTAGCTGATTGCCCGGCGTTGCCCAGGTATGTATTTGGCTGGTGTTGGCTCTCCACTTTTCTAACCCTAACACACAATGATTCAATGACCTAGTTTGTGAGCTTTGCATTGTTTGGCATCAATAATTTGCATTGAAATGAAACAAATCTGATTGGCTGTGGCTTCACCCTCTTTTCTGAATTTGAACCTCAGTCACCCAATGACCAACTGTACCAGGTTTTAAGCTTTTGTCCTTAAAGGACTTACGTGGTAAGTCTTACAAAAAAAGTTAATTACCTTAGGTGAATATAAGACCTCAGGGCAGACGATCACTGGCTCCCTCGCTGTTTAGAAATGCTCCGTTATCCTAATCCACCCGGCCCAGGGTCGCCTTATCTCACAGCGCTTAGAATCGCCGCTTTCAAAAGTCCTCTGCCTGCGCAGTTCGCATAGCCAGTACTGCGGCTGCGCAGGCTTTCAGCCCTGGGAGCGGCACTTCGTCGCTCCGTAGTCTCTGTTATACGTCATGTGGGCGTCACCACATGACCACCCACATGACTGACTGCCCTTCCTTTACTAGCCGCGCCCCCTCAGCGCACAGAATATCAGCGCTGAGCGAGGGAGGACGTTACCTAGCTACAGGATTTGTTTACTGCAGATTTGCAGAGTAAGTTATTTTATGCAAATGCGAACTGGCTATGCGAACTGCGCAGGTAGAGGACTTTTAAAGCGGCGATTCTAAGCGCTGTGAGATAAGGCGACCCTGGGCCGGGTCAAGGCCGCTAATGATAAGTGGATTAGGATAATGGAGGATTTCTAAACAGCGAGGGAGCCAGTGATCGTCTGCCCTGAGGTCTGATATTCACCTAAGGTAATTAACTTTTTTTGTATGACTCACCTCGTAAGTCCTTTAACAGTGCAAGAATGTCAGCAATTGAATATTCCCCTTGAAAAACAATAAATTCATTTGGATTGGCTTTTGTAGGCTCCACCCTCTTTTATGAATATTAATCCCAGTCACCCAGTGACCAACTGTGCAAAGTTTGAGAACCCTACCGTTAACAGTGTAAGAATGGCTGCAGTTTACATTTTCCCAGTGAAATTTGTATTTGTCTCCGCCCATTGATGACCCAGCATTGCCTGGGTATGTATTTGGCTAGTGTTGGTTATGCCCACTTTTTCTAACAGTAACAGACAATTACTTAATTGCTCAATGACCAAATTTGGGAGCTTTGCAGTCTTTGGCATCAATAATTTGCATTGAAATGAAACAAATCTGATGGGCTGTTTGTGTCTCCACCCCTTTTTAGAATTTGAACCCCAGTCACCAAATAAATAACTGTACCCAGTTTGGGGCTTGTGCCATTAACAATGCAAGAATGGCAGTAATGAAATATTCCCCTTGAAAATCAATAGATGAATTTTGATTGGCTTTTGTAGGCTCCATCCACTTTTATGAATAATAGCTGATGAATCGGCGTTGCCCGGGTATGTATTTGGCTGGTGGCTCCGGCCACTTTTTCTAACCCTAACACACAAATACTCAATGACCAAGTTTGTGAGCTTTGGGGTCTTTGTCATCAATAATTTGTATATTCCCATAGAAATTAAACAAATCAGATTGGCTGTTTGTGGCTCTGCCCCTCTCTGGCATTTGAACCCCAGTCACCCAATGACCAACTGTAGCAGGTTTGAGGCATCTGTTATTAACAGAGCAAAAATGGAAGCAATTTAAATATTCCCCTTGAAAATCAACAGGTGAATTTTGATTGGCTATTATAGGCTACACCCACTTCCCGTAATATTAATCTCAGTCACCCAGTGACCATCTGGGCAAAGTTTGAGAACCCTTGCCATTAACAGTGTAAGAATGGCTGCAGTTTTTAATTTTCCTAGTGAAATTTGGTTTTGACTCCGCCCACTTTTTGTAACCTTGACACACAGTAGTGTTGGGCGAACATCTAGATGTTCGGGTTCGGGCCGAACAGGCCGAACATGGCCGCGATGTTCGGGTGTTCGACCCGAACTCCGAACATAATGGAAGTCAATGGGGACCCGAACTTTTGTGCTTTGTAAAGCCTCCTTACATGCTACATACCCCAAATTTACAGGGTATGTGCACCTTGGGAGTGGGTACAAGAGGAAAAAAAAATTAGCAAAAAGAGCTTATAGTTTTTGAGAAAATCGATTTTAAAGTTTCAAAGGGAAAACTGTCTTTTAAATGCGGGAAATGTCTGTTTTCTTTGCACAGGTAACATGCTTTTTGTCGGCATGCAGTCATAAATGTAATACATATAAGAGGTTCCAGGAAAAGGGACCAGTAACGCTAACCCAGCAGCAGCACACGTGATGGAACAAGAGGAGGGTGGCGCAGGAGGAGAAGGCCACGCTTTGAGACACAACAACCCAGGCCTTGCATGAGGACAAGAAGTCTAACAATATGTCTTCTACCTGCATGAGACATTTCGTGAGATTCAGACTTTGCTAACGGCCATTGCTGCGATTTATGTACGTCACCATCACTACCATTGAAATAGCCCCAATAAACAGGTTTTTGTGACCCTAGGCTATGACCTCTTCGGCCTAGGGGCCCGAAACTCACCAGTCATGATCCCCCTAAGGGTCCCTACAATGCTAGAAAATTTGGTACTGCTGAGCCATTGCCCTTTGAAAAGATGTGAGATTTTGGAAAGTGAAATAGGGAGCCAATGAAATCCTATGGGGGATTTTACCAATTTTGGACCCCTGTAACTCTGGTTTGCAGAGATGTAGGGACCCCATCTTTGGAATCCAAGTCTAACAATATGTCTTCTACCTGCATGAGACATTTCGTGAGATTCAGACTTTGCTAACGGCCATTGCTGCGATTTATGTACGTCACCATCACTACCATTGAAATAGCCCCAATAAACAGGTTTTTGTGACCCTAGGCTATGACCTCTTCGGCCTAGGGGCCCAAAACTCACCAGTCATGTTCCCCCTAAGGGTCCCTACAATGCTAGAAAATTTGGTACTGCTGAGCCATTGCCCTTTGAAAAGATGTGAGATTTTGGAAAGTGAAATAGGGAGCCAATGAAATCCTATGGGGGATTTTACCAATTTTGGACCCCTGTAACTCTGGTTTGCAGAGATGTAGGGACCCCATCTTTGGAATCCAAGTCTAACAATATGTCTTCTACCTGCATGAGACATTTCGTGAGATTCAGACTTTGCTAACGGCCATTGCTGCGATTTATGTACGTCACCATCACTACCATTGAAATAGCCCCAATAAACAGGTTTTTGTGACCCTAGGCTATGACCTCTTCGGCCTAGGGGCCCGAAACTCACCAGTCATGTTCCCCCTAAGGGTCCCTACAATGCTAGAAAATTTGGTACTGCTGAGCCATTGCCCTTTGAAAAGATGTGAGATTTTGGAAAGTGAAATAGGGAGCCAATTAAATCCTATGGGGGATTTTACCAATTTTGGACCCCTGTAACTCTGGTTTGCAGAGATGTAGGGACCCCATCTTTGGAATCCAAGTCTAACAATATGTCTTCTACCTGCATGAGACATTTCGTGAGATTCAGACTTTGCTAACGGCCATTGCTGCGATTTATGTACGTCACCATCACTACCATTGAAATAGCCCCAATAAACAGGTTTTTGTGACCCTAGGCTATGACCTCTTCGGCCTAGGGGCCCGAAACTCACCAGTCATGTTCCCCCTAAGGGTCCCTACAATGCTAGAAAATTTGCCACTGCTGAGCCATTGCCCTTTGAAAAGATGTGAGATTTTGGAACTGTAAATAGGAGGCCCAATGAAAGCCTATGGGGGATTTTACCAAATTTGGAGCCCTGTAACTCTGGTTTGCAGAGATGTAGGGAACCCATCTTTGGAGCCCAAGTCTAACAATATGTCTTCTACCTGCATGAGACATTTCGTGAGATTCAGACATTGCTAACGGCCATTGCTGCGATTTATGTACGTCAGACTCGCCACCATTGAAATTGCCCAATAAACAGGTTTTGTGACCCTAGGCTATGACCTCTTCGGCCTAGGACTGCATTGAACGCGACCCACGCATTGTGCGCATTCTGGACAACACCAATTACTGGGTTTATACCCTTCTGGATCCACGGTACAAACACAATGTTCCAAAACTGCTTGAAGAAAGAGCCAGACAGGTCAAAATGGAAGAATACCAGCAGGCCCTTGTGGAGACTTTAGAGAGGAGATTGACATCCTCCCCCTCCTCTAGCCAGTTGTACGCCGACAGACTGACTTCCGCAAACCCAGGACGACCAGGAGGGCAGCAAACAACACAAGCCGCAGCTAGTGCCCAAAAGGGAATGGTATCGGCAGTGTCCTTGGAGTGGGAAAATTTTCTGACACCCATGCAGCAGCACACAGAACAGCAAGCGTGCAGATCCACCTCCAACACCGATCGCCTGGAGAAGATGGTCAAGGACTACATGTCAGATGGCATAGCTGTGTTGAACAATCCATCTGCACCCTTCAACTATTGGGTATCGAAGCTAGACACCTGGCACAAATTGGCAATGTACGCAATAGAGGTGCTGGCTTGCCCGGCAGCCAGCGTTATGTCGGAACGCTGTTTCAGTGCTGCCGGAGGCATCGTCACAGATCGGCGGCGTATCCGCCTCTCCACAGAAAATGCAGACCGTCTGACTCAAATTAAAATGAATCAATCCTGGATTGGAAACGACTACGCAACACTCCCGGACCCCAACCAAGTAACATGAACAATGAACATCTGTGATGGGTTAGCGTTTCCGGTCCCTGTTTATTGAACCTCTCATCTGTATTACATTTATGACTGCATGGCGACAAAATGCAAATTGCTATCCGCACGCTTCTTGTCCTCATGCAAGGCCTGGGTTGTTGTGTCTCAAAGCGTGGCCTTCTCCTCCTGCGCCACCCTCCTCTTGTTCCATCACGTGTGCTGCTGCTGGGTTAGCGTTACCGGTCCCTTTTCCTGGAACCTCTTATATGTATTACATTTATGACTGCATGCCGACAAAAAGCATGTTACCTGTGCAAAGAAAACAGACATTTCCCGCATTTAAAAGACAGTTTTCCCTTTGAAACTTTAAAATCGATTTTCTCAAAAACTATAAGCTCTTTTTGCTAAATTTTTTTTCCTCTTGTACCCACTCCCAAGGTGCACATACCCTGTAAATTTGGGGTATGTAGCATGTAAGGAGGCTTTACAAAGCACGAAAGTTCGGGTCCCCATTGACTTCCATTATGTTCGGAGTTCAGCCATGTTCGGCCCGAACCCGAACATCTAGATGTTCGCCCAACACTACACGTGACCCGTTCGGCCAATCACAGCGCTAGCCGAACGTTCGGGTAACGTTCGGCCATGCGCTCTTAGTTCGGCCATATGGCCGAACAGTTTGGCCGAACACCATCAGGTGTTCGGCCGAACCCGAACATCACCCGAACAGGGTGATGTTCTGCAGAACCCGAACAGTGGCGAACACTGTTCGCCCAACACTAACACACAGTCACTCAATGACCAAGTTTTTGAGCTCTGGGGTCCTTGGCATCAATAATTAGTATGTTTACCAGTGAGATGAAACAAATCTGATTGGCTGTTTGTAGCTCCACCTGTTTTCTGAATTTGAACCCAGTGACCCAATGACCAACTGTACCAGATTTGAGGCTTGTGCCATTAACAGTGCAAGAATGGCAGCAATTTAAATAGTCCCCTTGAAAATAAACAGGCGAATTTTGATTTTCTTTTTAGGCTCCACCCAGGCTTCACCCAGTGATCAAGTTTTAAGCTTTTGGGTTTCTGCCATCAAAATTGTGTGAATGGAAGCAGTTTATCCAGTAAAATAGTCTGATTAGCTGTTTGTGGCTCCACCCCTTTAGTAGTTTTTTAACCCCAGACACTTCATGACCGACTGTAGCCGGTTTGAGTCTACTGCCATTATTAGTGTAAGAGTGGCAGCAGTTTCAATATTTCCCTTAAAAATCAATAGGTGAATTTTGATGGTTGTTGTAGGTTCCACCCACTTTCCTGAATATCAATCCCAGTCATCCATTGACCAACTGTTACGTTTGAGAACCCGGCCAATAACAGAATGGCTGAAATCAATCTAACAAATCTGATTGGCTGTTTGTGGCTCCACCCCCTCTAGTGAATTTGGACCCCAGTCACCTATCAGGTAAGAGGCCTCTGCCATTAACAGTGTAAGAATGGTAGCAATGTAAATATTCCCCTTGAAAATCAATAGGTGAAATTTGATTGGCTGTTGTTGGCTCCACCCACATTTCTGAATATTAATCCCAGTCACCCAGTGGCCCACTGTGTCAAGTTTGGGAACCCTGCCATTAACAGTGTAAGAATGGCTGCAGTTTATATTTTCCCCTGGAAAAAAATGTAGTTGTTGGCTCCGCCCACTTTTTCGAACCTTGGCATACAGTCACTCAATGACCAAGTTTATGAGCTTTGGGCTTTTGGTATCAATAATTTGTATATTCCCATTGAAATTAAACAAATCTGATTGGCTGTTTGTGGCTCCGCCCCCTTTTTGAATTTGAACTCCAGTCACCCAGTGACTAACAGTACCAGGTTTGAAGCATCTGCTATTAACCGTGTAAGAATGGCAGCAATGTAAATATTCCCTTTGAAAATCATCAGGTGAATTTGAATTGGCTGTTGTAGGCTCTACCCACTCTCTTGAATATTCATCCCATTCACCCAGTGACCAGCTGTGCAACGTTTGAGAACCCTGCAAGTAACAGTGTAAGAATGGCTCCAGTTTATATTTTCCTAGTGAACTTTATTTTTGGCTCGGCCCACTTTTGTAACCTGGACACACAGTCACTCAATGACCAAGTTGGTGAGCTTTTAGGTTCCTGGCATCAAAATGTGTGAATGGAAGCAGTTTATCCACCAAGAAAGTCTGATTGGCTGTTTGTGGCCCCGCCCCTTTAGTGAATTTGGACCCCAGTCACCCAATGACCGACTGTAGCAAGTTTGAAGCCTCTGCCATTAACAGTGTGGCAGCAGTTTTAATATTCCCCTTGAAAATCAATAGGTGACTTTTGATTGGCTGTTGTAGGCTCCACCAACTTTCCTGAATATTAATCTCATTCACCCAGTGACCAAGTGTGCCAAGTTTGAGAACTCTGCGATTAACAGTGTAAGAATGGCTGCAGTTTACATTTTTGCATTTAAAATGAATGTCGGGGGGGGCGGAGCCAGCAATGGAGGAGTGATGTCTTTATAGCTATTATCTAGCCATCTACACCTACTATTTTCGGGCTAAACTGGTATGGAAAAGGAGAAAAGGGGCAAACCAAGAAACCGTCTTTCACAGACCCCATCCCAGAGACCAGTGATTCGCTATTTTCAGAAGATCGCCCCCGGCAAAGAGGCTCCCAAGATGGCGGATCCGTCCTCTCCCACGATGCAGGCCTCAGATATTGTAACCACTAGCCCTGTAACTGTTGGCAGCCTTGACAACATACAGTATGGAGGTACCTGAGGAGCCTCCCTATTAAACAAGACCTCGACGAGCAAACGGAGCAGATCGTTTCTTCTACAAGGGCAGAGATCGCGGTGATCCGCGCCGACATCACAGGCCTCTCAGACCGCGTGACCACCGCGGAAACTGACATCGCACAACTCCGCGCTGAGTTCGCAGCCCTCAAAGCTGCCGGGGAGAAGCAACGGACATCTAACCAGTCAATTCGGGCACAGATGGACGATCCAAAATAGAGGCCGGCGGAATAACATTCGGGTCCGCGGCCTCCCTGAATCTGTACAAGCGGACGACATCCTGCCTACCTTACACACCATTTTTAACAGCGTGCTCAACCGCCCTGCGGAACAGAAGATCAAATTCGATCGGGCGCACAGAGCCCTCCGGGCTATGCCTTCACCTCAAGAGCAGCCGCGGGATGTTATATGCTGTTTGCACAATTATAGAGACAAGGAGGATATCATGATCGCCGCAAGAGATAAAGGCCCGGTGACCTGGGAGGATTCCACAGTCGTCCTCTATCAAGACCTGGCTCCATCCACTCTCATCCAGCGCCGTGCTCTACGCCCTCTCTTGCAAGCCATGCAGCAATCCGGCGTGAAATATCGCTGGGGCTTCCCCTTCCAGCTGGTGGGACAGAGGGGATCGACAACCAGTGTTCTCCGCCACCCTGGTGACCTGTCCTCCTTCACAAAGGCTCTCTCACTATCCTCGATTGAGCTACCGGACTGGGACCCTGATGCCGCATACTCAGATCGTCCTCAGAAGACAATGAAAGCTAACTAAGCTGGGTTGACCTGTGAGTACTGTTTGCTGTGCCTTTTCATATGTCCCTATGATACCATCTAGCATACCCCACTCGCTGGACACTTACTTTTAGCATTCCCCCTGGTTAAAAAACAGTACATCTTGGCCTTCACTCCCTTGGATTGAACGCTGTACGCGCGGGCCCCCCTCCTTCCCCTTTTTCTGGACTCAGCTCTGCTCAGCCCGATCTGAACTTGTTTGCAGCAATATGCCCTCTCCCCTTGCCTTGCGGTTGTTTCTCCCTACCCCTCAGCTCCCCCTCTTGCATTTGATGATAGACCGCCGTGCCTCCCTCCCATGAAGTGCTTTCTTCACAGGAACGTATGAAGTGCCTTCTACATGTGTGCCCTAAATGAGGCTTTTTATGTATCTTCCTCTAATCTGACACACTCAGAAAGTTAAGGAACGGATATATTTGCCTTCTGTCACCCGGAGGAACAATGTATATCAAAACTTAATGTCATACATTAGTTTATTATCCCCTATAGGTATTTAGTGGATGGCTTGGGAGGTGCGGGCAGAGGCCTTAGGCTGGGGGGGAGGTGGGGGGTAGCATGTAGATAATAACACGCACCTCCGTGAGAGTTGAGGTATGGGAGAATAGGTTTCTGGCGCATTCACTTATGGAAACATAGAGGGTCCGGACCTGGCAGGTGGAGGGGTTGAGTCTTACAGATAGGATGGGCTTGCACTTCTCCTCTCCCACGAGTGTCAGTTCTTCGCTTCTGACAATAAAGTTCAGTCAAATGTAGAATGTCTAACAGTCTTTTTTCTAGGTTACAGAAGACCGGGGATATGTGGATGGATGAGTGGAGCCACAAGGTTCTATAGGGACACATTTAGTTTATTTGCTTTTCAAAAAGACTTGGTTTCTTGCATGTTATGTTAATGTTCAAGTGATAATTTATAAGTAGGTGTTCATTCCTATTCACGATGCGGTTAACCAGGAGCGGGGGAGCTCTCGCTGTTCGGTTGTGAGCTTCCTTACCCCAGGGCGATTCGCCAAAGGATAACGAGGAACTAGTGACGTCCTCGTTTAAGATTTAAATCTCACATTAAAGTTGGCTGGTAATAGACCAGCCCAGGTACAATGGTTACTGTATATGTGTCACTCTCTTGTCGCGTGTGGCTTCTTACACACATCTATTTTGTTCTATTTCTCTCCTTCTTATTCCCTTTTCTGTCTGCTTCCCCTATCATTTCTTTGAGGATTGTGTGTCTGCTCCCTGGGAGCCTGCTACCTGTAATTTACATTCCAGCAGTCACTTAAATTATTCTCCTTAAATGCCAAGGGGTTAAACGTTCCAGAAAAAAGGTCTTCACTGTTGCACTTATGACATAAAGAACGTGCCATTATAGTATGCCTTCAAGAAACACACTTTAAAGGCCCCTCAGTACCAAAGCTTCTAAATAGATATTACAAATCTGCTTTCTTTAGTACTCCCCAAGAATCTAAGATTAAAGGGACAGCTATCCTATTCTCTAGGGACACTCCTTTTTCACTGATTGATCAATACCAGGACCCACAGGGCAGATTTAACATGGTCAAGGGTACAATATACTCCCAGAAAATCACTATTGGCTCTTTCTATACGCTTAATGTGCAACAAGTGCAGTTCTTTCAGTCTTTTCTGGCAAAGATAGATTCGTTTGCTGAAGGCAGTATCATGTTATTGGGTGATCTCAACCTCACCCTCGATCCCGAAATAGACTCCTCCTTCAAGAAATCCCCGATCTCTCACAAACTGCTACACAAATGCAAATCCCTCCTTAAATCTATGCAGTTGGTGGACGCATGGAGATTACATAATCCCTCGGTAATTGATTCAGGGGCGTAGCTAGAAATGACTGGGCCCCATAGCAAATTTTTTTTTTATTTTTTTTATTGACCAGACAATAATGGTCATGTGGGGAGCATTCACCAGACAATAATCGTTATGTGGGGAGCATTCACCAGACAATAATCGTTATGTGGGGAGCATTCACCAGACAAGAATCGTTATGTGGGGAGCATTCACCAGACAATAATCGTTATGTGGGGTGCATTCACCAGACAATAATAGTTATGTGGGGAGCATTCACAAGACAATAATCGTTATGTGGGGAGCATTCACCAGACAATAATCGTTATGTGGGGAGCATTCACCAGACAATAATCGTTATGTGGGGAGCATTCACCAGACAATAATCGTTATGTGGGGAGCATTCACCAGACAAGAATCGTTATGTGGGGAGCATTCACCAGACAATAATCGTTATGTGGGGAGCATTCACCAGACAATAATCGTTATGTGGGGAGCATTCACCAGACAATAATCGTCATGTGGGGAGCATTCACCAGACAATAATGGTCATGTGGGGAGCATTCACCAGACAATAATCGTTATGTGGGGAGCATTCACCAGACAATAATCGTTATGTGGGGAGCATTCACCAGACAAGAATCGTTATGTGGGGAGCATTCACCAGACAATAATCGTTATGTGGGGTGCATTCACCAGACAATAATAGTTATGTGGGGAGCATTCACAAGACAATAATCGTTATGTGGGGAGCATTCACCAGACAATAATCGTTATGTGGGGAGCATTCACCAGACAATAATCGTTATGTGGGGAGCATTCACCAGACAATAATCGTTATGTGGGGAGCATTCACCAGACAATAATTGTTATGTGGGGAGCATTCACCAGACAATAATCGTTATGTGGGGAGCATTCACCAGACAATAATCGTTATGTGGGGAGCATTCACCAGACAATAATCGTTATATGGGGAGCATTCACCAGACAAGAATCGTTATGTGGGGAGCATTCACCAGACAAGAATCGTTATGTGGGGAGCATTCACCAGATAATCGTTATGTGGGGAGCATTCACCAGACAATCGTTATGTGGGGAGCATTCACCAGACAATAATCGTTATGTGGGGAGCATTCACCAGACAATCGTTATGTGGGGAGCATTCATCAGACAATAATCGTTATGAGGGGAGCATTCACCAGACAATCGTTATGTGGGGAGCATTCACCAGACAATAATCGTTATGTGGGGAGCATTCACCAGACAATAATCGTTATGTAGGGAGCATTCACCAGACAATAATCGTTATGTGGGGAGCATTCACCAGACAAGAATCGTTATGTGGGGAGCATTCACCAGACAATAATCGTTATGTGGGGAGCATTCACCAGACAATAATCGTTATGTGGGGAGCATTCACCAGACAATAATCGTCATGTGGGGAGCATTCACCAGACAATAATGGTCATGTGGGGAGCATTCACCAGACAATAATCGTTATGTGGGGAGCATTCACCAGACAATAATCGTTATGTGGGGAGCATTCACCAGACAAGAATCGTTATGTGGGGAGCATTCACCAGACAATAATCGTTATGTGGGGTGCATTCACCAGACAATAATAGTTATGTGGGGAGCATTCACAAGACAATAATCGTTATGTGGGGAGCATTCACCAGACAATAATCGTTATGTGGGGAGCATTCACCAGACAATAATCGTTATGTGGGGAGCATTCACCAGACAATAATCGTTATGTGGGGAGCATTCACCAGACAATAATCGTTATGTGGGGAGCATTCACCAGACAATAATCGTTATGTGGGGAGCATTCACCAGACAAGAATCGTTATGTGGGGAGCATTCACCAGACAATAATCGTTATGTGGGGAGCATTCACCAGACAATAATCACTATGTGGGGAGCAGTCACCAGATAATCGCTATGTGGGGAGCAGTCAACAGAAAATAATCGCTATGTGGGGAGCATTCACCAGACAATCGTTATGTGGGAAGCATTCACCAGACAATCGTTATGTGGGGAGCATTCACCAGACAATAATCGTTATGTGGGGAGCATTCACCAGACAATCGTTATGTGGGGAGCATTCACCAGACAATAATCGTTATGAGGGGAGCATTCACCAGACAATCGTTATGTGGGGAGCATTCACCCGACAATAATCATTATGTGGGGAGCATTCACCAGACAATAATCGTTATGTGGGGAGCATTCACCAGACAAGAATCGTTATGTGGGGAGCATTCACCAGACAATAATCGTTATGTGGGGAGCATTCACCAGACAATAATCGTTATGTGGGGAGCATTCACCAGACAATAATCGTTATGTGGGGAGCATTCACCAGACAATAATCATCATGTGGGGAGCATTCACCAGACAATAATGGTCATGTGGGGAGCATTCACCAGACAATAATCGTTATGTGGGGAGCATTCACCAGACAATAATCGTTATGTGGGGAGCATTCACCAGACAAGAATTGTTATGTGGGGAGCATTCACCAGACAATAATCGTTATGTGGGGAGCATTCACCAGACAATAATAGTTATGTGGGGAGCATTCACAAGACAATAATCGTTATGTGGGGAGCATTCACCAGACAATAATCGTTATGTGGGGATCATTCACCAGACAATAATCGTTATGTGGGGAGCATTCACCAGACAATAATCGTTATGTGGGGAGCATTCACCAGACAATAATCGTTATGTGGGGAGCATTCACCAGACAATAATAGTTATGTGGGGAGCATTCACCAGACAATAATCGTTATGTGGGGAGCATTCACCAGACAATAATCGTTATGTGGGGAGCATTCACCAGACAAGAATCGTTATGTGGGGAGCATTCACCAGACAATAATCGTTATGTGGGGAGCATTCACCAGACAATAATCGTTATGTGGGGAGCATTCACCAGACAATAATCGTTATGTGGGGAGCATTCACCAGACAAGAATCGTTATGTGGGGAGCATTCACCAGACAATAATCGTTATGTGGGGAGCATTCACCAGAGAATACTCGTTATGTGGGGAACATTCACCAGACAATAATCGTTATGTGGGGAGCATTCACCAGACAATAATCGTTATGCGGGGAGCATTCACCAGACAAGAATCGTTATGGGGGGAGCATTAACCAGACAAGAATCGTTATGTGGGGAGCATTCACCAGACAATAATCGTTATGTGGGGAGCATTCACCAGACAATAATAGTTATGTGGGGAGCATTCACCAGACAATAATCGTTATGTGGGGAGCATTTACCAGACAATATACGTTATGTGGGGAGCATTCACCAGACAAGAATAGTTATGTGGGGAGCATTCACCAGACAATAATCGTTATGTGGGGAGCATTCACCAGACAATAATAGTTATGTGGGGAGCATTCACCAGACAAGAATCGCTATGTTAGGAGCATTCACCAGACAATAATCGCTATGTGGGGAGCATTCACCAGACAAGAATCGCTATGTGGGGAGCATTCACCAGACAATAATCGCTATGTGGGGAGCATTCACCAGACAATAATCGGTATGTGGGGAGCATTCACCAGACAATAATCGCTATGTGGGGAGCAGTCACCAGATAATTGCTATGTGGGGAGCAGTCACCAGAAAATAATCGCTATGTGGGGAGCAGTCACCAGACAATAATCGTTATGTGGGGAGCATTCACCAGACAAGAATCGTTATGGGGGGAGCATTCACCAGACAAGAATCGTTAATTGGGGAGCATTCACCAGACAATAATCGTTATGTGGGGAGCATTCACCAGACAATAATAGTTATGTGGGGAGCATTCACCAGACAATAATCGTTATGTGGGGAGCATTTACCAGACAATAATCGTTATGTGGGGAGCATTCACCAGACAAGAATCGTTATGTGGGGAGCATTCACCAGACAATAATCGTTATGTGGGGAGCATTCACCAGACAATAATCGTTATGTGGGGAGCATTCACCAGACAAGAATCGCTATGTGGGGAGCATTCACCAGACAATAATCGCTATGTGGGGAGCATTCACCAGACAAGAATCGCTATGTGGGGAGCATTCAGCAGACAACAATCGCTATGTGGGGAGCATTCACCAGACAATAATCGTTATGTGGGGAGCATTCACCAGACAATAATCGCTATGTGGGGAGCAATCACCAGATAATCGCTATGTGGGGAGCAGTCAACAGAAAATAGTCGCTATGTGCGGAGCAGTCACCAGAAAATAGTCGCTATGTGGGGAGCAGTCACCAGAAAATAATCGTTATGTGGGGAGCATTCACCAGACAAGAATCGTTATGGGGGAGCATTCACCAGACAAGAATCGTTATGTGGGGAGCATTCACCAGACAATAATCGTTATGTGGGGAGCATTCACCAGACAATAATAGTTATGTGGGGAGCATTCACCAGACAATAATCGTTATGTGGGGAGCATTTACCAGACAATATACGTTATGTGGGGAGCATTCACCAGACAAGAATCGTTATGTGGGGAGCATTCACCAGACAATAATCGTTATGTGGGGTGCATTCACCAGACAATAATAGTTATGTGGGGAGCATTCACCAGACAAGAATCGCTATGTGGGGAGCATTCACCAGACAATAATCGCTATGTGGGGAGCATTCACCAGACAAGAATCGTTATGTGGGGAGCATTCACCAGACAATAATCGCTATGTGGGGAGCATTCACCAGACAATAATCGTTATGTGGGGAGCATTCACCAGACAATAATCGCTATGTGGGGAGCAGTCACCTGATAATTGCTATGTGGGGAGCAGTCACCAGACAATTATCGCTATGTGGGGAGCATTCACCAGACAATAATCGTTATGTGGGGAGCATTCACCAGACAATAATCGTTATGTGGGGAGCATTCACCAGACAAGAATCGTTATGTGGGGAGCATTCACCAGACAATAATCGTTATGTGGGGAGCATTCACCAGACAATAATAGTTATGTGGGGAGCATTCACCAGACAATAATCGTTATGTGGGGAGCATTCACCAGACAATAATAGTTATGTGGGGAGCATTCACCAGACAAGAATCGCTATGTGGGGAGCATTCACCAGACAATAATCGCTATGTGGGGAGCATTCACCAGACAAGAATCGCTATGTGGGGAGCATTCACCAGACAATAATCGCTATGCGGGGAGCATTCACCAGACAATAATCGTTATGTGGGGAGCATTCACCAGACAATAATCGCTATGTGGGGAGCAGTCACCTGATAATTGCTATGTGGGGAGCAGTCACCAGAAAATAATCGCTATGTGGGGAGCATTCACCAGACAATAATCGTTATGTGGGGAGCATTCACCAGACAAGAATCGTTATGGGGAGAGCATTCACCAGACAAGAATCGTTATGTGGGGAGCATTCACCAGACAATAATCGTTATGTGGGGAGCATTCACCAGATAATAATAGTTATGTGGGGAGCATTCACCAGACAATAATCATTATGTGGGGAGCATTTACCAGACAATAATCGTTATGTGGGGAGCATTCACCAGACAATAATCGTTATGTGGGGAGCATTCACCAGACAAGAATCGCTATGTGGGGAGCATTCACCAGACAATAATTGCTATGTGGGAAGCATTCACCAGACAAGAATCGCTATGTGGGGAGCATTCAGCAGACAATAATCACTATGTGGGGAGCATTCACCAGACAATAATCGTTATGTGGGGAGCATTCACCAGACAATAATCACTATGTGGGGAGCAGTCACCAGATAATCGCTGTGTGGGGAGCAGTCAACAGAAAATAATCGCTATGTGGGGAGCAGTCACCAGAAAATAGTCGCTATGTGGGGAGCATTCACCAGAAAATAGTCGCTATGTGGGGAGCAGTCACCAGACAATAATCACTATGTGGGGAGCAGTCACCAGATAATCGCTATGTGGGGAGCAGTTAACAGAAAATAATCGCTATGTGGGGAGCAGTCACCAGAAAATAGTCGCTATGTGGGGAGCAGTCACCAGAAAATAGTCGCTATGTGGGGAGCAGTCACCCACCAGAAAATAGTCGCTATGTGGGGAGCAGTCACCAGAAAATAGTCGCTATGTGGGGAGCAGTCACCAGAAAATAGTCTCTATGTGGGGAGCAGTCACCAGATAATAAATCGCTATGTGGGGAGCAGTCACCAGATAATAAATCGCTATGTGGGGAGCAGTCACTAGATAATAAATCGCTATGTGGGGAGCAGTCACCAGATAATAAATCGCTATGTGGGGAGCAGTCACCAGATAATAATCGCTATGTGGGGAGCAGTCACCAGATAATAATCGCTATGTGGGGAGCAGTCAACAGAAAATAATTGCTATGTGGGGAGCAATCACCGGAAAATAAATCGCTATGTGGGGAGCAGTCACCAGAAAATAGTCGCTATGTGGGGAGCAGTCACCAGAAAATAGTCGCTATGTGGGGAGCAGTCACCAGATAATAAATCGCTATGTGGGGAGCAGTCACCAGATAATAAATCGCTATGTGGGGAGCAGTCACCATATAATAAATCGCTATGTGGGGAGCAGTCACCAGATAATAAATCGCTATGTGGGGAGCAGTCACCAGATAATAATCGCTATGTGGGGAGCAGTCACCAGAAAATAATCGCTATGTGGGGAGCAGTCACCAGAAAATAATCGTTATGTGGAGAGCAGTCAGCAACTCTCTCTCCCCCATCCTCCTCCCCACAGCAGCCAGCACCTCTCTCCCCCATCCTTCCCCCACAGCAGCCAGCAGTGCACCTTTTTCTCCCCCATCCCCCCCACAGCAGCCAGCATCTTTCTCTCCCCCATCCCCCCCACAGCAGCCAGCACCTTTCTCTCCCCCATCCCCCCACAGCAGCCAGCACCTTTCTCTCCCCCATCCCCCCCCCCCCAGCAGCCAGCAACTTTCTCTTCCCCATCCCCCCCCACAGCAGCCAGCAACTCTCTCCCCCATCCCCCCCCCACAGCGGCCAGCAATTCTCTCCCCCATCCCCCCCCCACAGCGGCCAGCAATTCTCTCCCCCATCCCCCCCCCCCAGCAGCCATCAACTCTCTCTCTCCCCCATCCCCCCACAGTGGCCAGCATTTCTCTCCCCCATCCCCCCCCCCAGCAGCCATCAACTCTCTCTCTCCCCCATCCTCCCCCGCAGCAGCCAGCAACTGTCTCCCCTGCCCTATTCCCCCCCCCCCCAGCAGCCAGCAAGTCCCCCGGGCCGGCCCCATGACCCACCCACCCACCTCCGTCCACTGCAGGCAGCAGCACCAGGCACTGAGCTGAGGCACGTGGCACAAAATACTTACAATCAATGCCTGCAGCTGCCTTGCCAGCTTGCGTGGGACGGTGGGGTCGGGTCGGTGTGCTCCGCTCTCCTCCTCGAGTGGGGTATGGTGGGGTCTGGTCAGGTCAGTGTGCTCCGCTCTCCTCCTCGACGTAGCTGGTCCGCTCCCTCCTGCCTCCTGGTCGCACCACGTGACGTCTGAGTGTCCGAGAGAGAGACTGAGACTCTCTCTCTGACTCCTCCTGCTGTCTCCTCCTTCTCCCTCCCTCCCTGGCTGGCCGGAACTATACAGTAAGTGTCGGCCCGGCCGCCAGGGAGGGTCAATGCGCCGCCACGTGGTCCCCCTCCTCACCAGCCACCTTATCAGAGGAGGGGGGCCAGGGGAGGGCGGAGCGGTGCCGCTGTTCTGAAATTATGGGGGGGGGGCCCGGGGAGCCTGGTCGGGGGCCCGGGGACGGCATCATCATTTATAAAAAAAATACCTTTGCCTCCGCACGGGCCCCTGTGGCGTAGGGATACCAAGGGCCCCATAGCAACGCTATGGTGGCTATTCTGAATGCTACGCCACTGAATTGATTACACCTTTTACTCCTTTCCTCATAATTCTTATACGAGGATTGATTATATCTTCTTGTCACTCAATTTGCTTTCAGTCTCTACTGCGTCCACTATTGGTAATATACATATATCGGATCACGATCCTCTCACAGTAGATTTAAACTTGGGAGAGAATAGAAAGGCCCAGCCTCCTGGCGACTGAACAATTCTCTTATCGAGGATAAAAACATCTTTTCTAAAATTAAGACTGATATGGAAGAATTTTTCCAGATAAATGTAACACAAGACACCTCTCCTATGGTGGTTTGGGAAACTCATAAGTGTTTTGTAAGAGGGCTGCTTATCAGAGAAGGTGCTAGAAGAAAGAGGGAACGTGATAAAGAAATTCAGGAAATCCTGACCAATATTGGGGACTTAGAAATGAAGCATAAAAAGAACGGGGTCTTCCTTAACCTCCTTGTCGGTTATCCCGAGCTCAGTTCGGGGTAACCTGCGCAGGAGGATTTCTCAGGCCCCGCTGGGCCGATTTGCATTTTTTTTTTGTTACAAGCAGCTAGCACTTTGCAAAAATTCTAATAGCCAGGAAGTGGAAAATGACCGAACCCCCTTCCATACAGAATGGTTTCGAGAAATTGATTGGGTGGAGAAAATGGAAGATCTAACTGCTAGTATACAGGAGAAACAAGAACAGTACTGGAAGACCTGGTTTGGGTGGTTTGAATTTAAAGAGTCCCCCTGGTACGCTTCTCTTACATCCACTTAGAGTGGACCTACCATAAGATTACAACTCCCTGGAACCGTTATATGAATATAACTGAATATCCCCTTGGGCATTGAACCTATCTGCTTGTGGGCTCCTAGGTGTAGCAGTACACATCCTCCTCATCCTTTCTCCCCTTTCTTTTCTCCTTTCTCTTTATTTCTTTTGGTTATATTTAGCCCATTTGTTCTAGAATATTTCGGATTACACACTCAGAAGGGTAACCTGCTGGATTCCCATACTCAGTTAGGGTTAAGCTAAAATGGAATCCTAGGTGTATGATCCCTATGGGCCCTGGGGTTTCCTTCAAACATTATATACAACGTAACTTGGTCTCTACTTGAGGTTTAAATATGTTGCAGGCTCATCTGATCTATGTTATACCATGTGGTACTACATCTAAATCTTATGTAAATGATTTTTGATGGCGCTGGTTTGCCATCAAGATAATTGTTTTGCTGTACGAATGTACGAATGTTTCACTATATCTCTGCTCTATGTAATGCTTATACATTTATATGTAATGTTTTTTTTCAAAAATTGTTGTTATAAATAAAGAATCTTAAAAAAAAAATAAAAAAAAATTAATGTCTGAAATTTCATTGGCTGTTTTCTGCTCCGCCCACTTTTCCTGGATTTGTAACCTTGGTCACCAAGTGACCAACTGTGCCAAGTGTGGGGATTCTGGCTCAATTACTGTGAGAATGGCAGCCTTTTCCATTTTTTCCATTCACTTGAATGGGTGGAATCTGATTGGCTGTTTGTAGCTCTGCCCAGGTGTGCAGGGGGGACGCGAGACCCCCAAAACATATCATCCCAGGTAGTAAGGGATCTGTATACCAAGTTTCGTTCAAATCGGTCAAGGCTTTTTTGCGTGATCGCGGCACATACACACACACATACACACACACATACATACATACATACATACATACATACATACATACATGCATCCGATTTCATATATATAGATACCAGAGTTATCTGAAGAAACCTTATCCTCCAGAGGTTGGAGTTCCTTTTTACCTTCATTGATGTCAGCACTTCCCTCATTGGCTGTTGCTAACATTCTCCACCTGCAGGTGGAGCTCCACTTTGTTGAACAACGCTTCAGCGCTGTTTTCTTCGCGTTCCACCGTGGAACGCGGAAGTATCTTTGCGATCACACCAGCCGCGATTGTCACTTTTGGCTGGCGGTGTTGCTCTTCCGGTGACCGCGGCACGCCGGAGAAGACTGGAACTTCGGCATCCTTGTGGTGATTGTCATCTTGCTGCACCAGAGTGCCACTAGACCTCGCAGGATCCAGGCCAGGTATGTTCTTTATGCTAGCGATTGCTTCACTTTTTATTTCAAAAGCAGGGGCAGCTACGGGACCCTTATTTGTGGAACCAACAGCACGCACCACGACCTCAGAAACAAGTGCACTAGCACGGCTCGCATGGGGGGCACTTTCCATGTCATTTCTCTTTTCACAACCTACACCATCTATCCCAAAGTCAGGGGCAGCCACAGGACCCTTATTTGTGGGTCCAGCAGCACCCACCCTGACCTCAGAAACAGGTGCATTAGCACGGCGAACAGGTTCCATTTTATTCTTTTTCCCACCACTTACACCATCTACCCGAGCACCAGGGGCAGCCACAGAACCCTGAATCTTGGGCCCTGCAGCACCCACCCCAGTACTGGAGACAGGTGCTCGTGAATGGGGGACATCAGGTTCAGCAGCCGCCATCTTGGACTGCAAAGATCCAGCAGCCTTCCTCGATGTACAGGTAGACATGGGGGATTCATTGTTTCCAGGGGGTGCACAGCATATTCTCACTTGACTTAGGTAGTTTAGCGGGCACTTTCTTCCCCTGTACTCCTCTGCCAGTACGCCTAGGGCCAGCACACTCCACCATTTCACCAGGCTCCAATTTTGGAACCCTCATAGGTGTGCTGGACTCTTCCAGTAGCTCACAGTCTGAGCTCTCTTCCTCAGATGTCTCAAGGTCACTGTCAGAGGCCTCCATCTTCACCCATCTCCTCTCATTCCTTAGCTTTTTAGCGAAGGGCCCTCCAGTGATTTCTAGATTACACGAAACAGATTTTTGTATCTTGTACTCTCTGCGTATCCTCAGCAAGCCCGGGTTGGTATGAATGAATTCCGGTTTCCAGCTTGCTTAATACCTCTTGTGCTTTATTGAAATAAAATCTTTTTGCAGCTTGTTTAACTTTTTTCCAGCCTCCTTCACTGCCTTGTGCCAGGCCCTCACATCACCAACGATGTTCCGCTGGGAAGATGAGCCCCCTTCATCCAGGTAAGAGAGATTGGGGGGTTATGAGCTGACTGCTCCATTTCTGAAGCAGCCAGTCAGCATAGGCCAGGACCCTGCTAGGCTAAGGCCTGAAGCAGGGCCTCCAGTCAAAACCCAGTCCAGCAAAGTCCACCAGATCCTGGCTTCGAAGAAATCAAAGAGTCACAGCTCTAGAAGCAGGGGCGTAGCATTAGGTATAGCCACCATAGCGTTGCTATGGGGCCCCGCAGTATCCCTACGCCACAGGGGCCCGTGCTGATTCAGGGTACTTTTTTTTTAATATATATTAATGCCGCCTGCCCCGCCCCCCGGTCCCCCCATAATTTTAAAACAGCGGCGCATCGCTCTCCCGGGCCCCCCTCCTCTGATAAGGTGGGTGGTGACTCTGAGGAGGGGGACCACGTAGCGGCGCATTAATCCTCCCTGGCGGCCGGGCCCGACACTTACTGTATAGTTCCGGCCAGCCAGGGAGGGAGAAGGAGGAGGAGACAGCAGAAGAGTGACTCTCTCGAGTCTCTCAGACGTGCGAGGAGCAGGAGGGAGAGCGGACCGGCTGCTGCTGCAAGGAGGAGAGCGGGAGAACACCGAGCCGACCCGACCCCACGCAAGCTGGCAAGGCAGCTGCAGCCTGTAAGTTTGCCTCGGCTCAGTGCCTGGTGCTGCTGCTGCCTGCAGTGGATGGAGGTGGGTGGGTGTTAATGGGGGCGGCCCGGGGGACTTGCTGGCTGCTGCCACCCACCTGGCCAGCGGCCATGATGTAACCTGCTGCTGTCTGCTGGCTGCTGGGGGGGTGGGGAATAGGGCAGGTGGTGACTGCTCCCCACATAGCGATTGGTTTCTGGTGACTGCTCCCCACATAGCGATTGTTTTCTGGTGACTGCTCCCCACATAGCGACTGTTTTCTGGTGACTGCTCCCCACATAGCGATTGTTTTCTGGTGACTGCTCCCCACATAGCGATTGTTTTCTGGTGACTGCTCCCCACATAGCGATTGTTTTCTGGTGACTGCTCCCCACATAGCGATTGTTTTCTGGTGACTGCTCCCCACATAGCGATTGTTTTCTGGTGACTGCTCCCCACATAGCGACTGTTTTCTGGTGACTGCTCCCCACATAGCGATTGTTTTCTGGTGACTGCTCCCCACATAGCGATTGTTTTCTGGTGACTTCTCCCCACATAGCGATTGTTTTCTGGTGACTGCTCCCCACATAGCGATTGTTTTCTGGTGACTGCTCCCCACATAGCGATTGTTTTCTGGTGACTGCTCCCCACATAGCGACTGTTTTCTGGTGACTGCTCCCCACATAATGATGTTTTTCTGGTGAATGCTCCCAGTGTGGGAGGTCCGAGAGGTGCGTTGGGTTGGAAGGTCGTTGGGGGGGGGGGGGGGGGGGGGCGGGTGGCGGCTGTGGGGAGGGGGGCCCCATACAAAAAATTTGCTATGGGGCCCAGTCATTTCTAGCTACGCCCCTGTCTAGAAGTCAAGAGCTCAAGAGAAGACGTCCACTCCACCCTAAGATATGATCTCTTTGGGTTAAGGGCCCAAAACTCACCAGCTCTGAGCCCCCTTAAACTCCCTACAAAGCCTGAAAATTTGGGGCCGTTCAGCCATACCGTTCGGATGAAACCTGCGCTTTTGTACCCTCAAAACCTAGGCCCCAATGAAAGCCTGGGGGGGATTTTAGCCCATTTGCACCCCCATAACTCTGGTTTGCAGAGATGTAGGGAACCCAAAATTGGAGTGCAAGTACAACCATATGCCTTCTACCTGCATGCCAAATGTTGTGAGCCTCAGACTCTGCTAACGGCCATGGTGGCGATTTACGTTTGTCACAGGCACCATTTCCAAAAAAGAAGCTTTTGTGACCCTAGGCAATGACCTCTTTGGCTTAGGGGCCCCAAACTCACCAGTCCTGAGCCCGCTAAGAGTCCCTACAATGCTGGAAAATTTTCCACTGCTGAGCCATTGTCCTTTGAAAACATTTGAGATTTTTGACAGTGAAATAGGAAGACTAATGAAAACCAATGGCAAAATTCAGCATTTTTGCACCCCCATAACTCTTTAGCAGTTAATTGCAAAGGCCCCCATCCTAGCAACACCAAATTTGTAGGATATTTTAAAAGATAGCAGGAAACAATAATGTATATATATATATATATATATATATATATATATATATATATATATATATATATGTATATATATATATATATATATATATATATATATATATATATATATATAGTTTTTATGTGCCGAGTGTGGGAAATCTGAAAAAAAAACATGGGGTCCCCCCTCCCAAGCTCTCTGTAACCCTTTGTCACCCATGCAGGCTGGGATAGCCAGAATGCAGAGCCACGGCCGCGTGGGGCTTCGCACCCTGAGCTGTACCAGCCCGCAGCTGGTCCCCCAGATGCTCACACCCCTTCCAGGAGAAATGAGTATAGGGGTACAAAGTACTTCTTATCCATTTTCACAAATGGTTAAATGAAATAAAAACACAACCACGAAAAAAGTCCTTTAATGTTCTTAATTAACCAGAAATACTTACCTGTACCTTTAAAAAAAAAGTGCCCACGCCAATATCCTTGGAATTATCCCACGCCAATATCCTCTAATCTTGTGGTCTTCATTAACTTGATTGACCGATGCCGCATACGACGTCCCCTGCACAGCTATACTAATTAGTATAGTTTAGAATGCGTCTTTAGGACGCATAGCCACTACCTACCGCTGTCCTCCCCGCCTCCTCACCTGTCACCCTCACCTAGCCTGGCACCTGGTCATGGGTGCACCAGGTGCCAGGCTAGGTGAGGGTGACAGGTGAAGACAGGCGGGGAGGACAGCGGGAGGCAGCGGCTATACATCCTCATAGGACGCATTCTGAGCTATACTAAGTATAGCTGAGCAAAGGCATCTTTAAATTTTGGCTCCAAGACTCCCCATTGGTTCCTTAACACACCAATGGGGATCCTCCTGATCCCCATTGATCTGTTAACCTATTTTGCACTCCCGGCCATGGATTCGGTAGCCAGGGAATCAATGTATCGGGCTATGGTGCCCGATCACTGATTCCTCTCCCCCGCTGAAAAAGCGACAGCTTCTCTCAGAAGCTGCGCCTTTTCTGGCCGTTCCCTCCCTGATGCGCCACTCTAAGCGTGTGTTACGCTTAGAGTGACGTCATGTAAACAAACTCATGGCATCTTGTGGCCAAAAAGTAATACTACAACTGAAAATAAAAATAAATTAAAATGAACACACATTTACATTATATATCTATTGTTTACCCCCCACCTTCCCAAAACTACCCAAATAAAATGTTTACTATAAAAAAAAAAAAAAACATTACAATAAAAAAAAAAAACATGTAAATATTTACCTAAGGGTCTAAACTTTTTAAATATCAATGTAAAGATGAAATATTTCTATATTTTTTTTATTTTAAACTTGTTAATAGTGATAGATGCAAAATGGAAAAAATGCACCTTTATTTCCAAATAAAATATTGTCGCCATACATTGTGATAGGGACATAATTTTAACAGTGTAATAACCGGGACATATGGGCATATACAATACGCGAGTTTTAATTATGGAGGCATGTATTATTTTAAAACTATAATGGCTGAAAACTGAGAAATAATGAATTTTTCCATTTTTTTCTTATTCTTCCTGTTAAAATGCGTTTACAGTAAAGTGGCTCTTAGCAAAATGTACTCCCCAAAGAAAGCCTAATTGGTGGTGGAAAAAACAAGATATAGATCAGTTCATTGTGATAAGTAGTGATAAAGTTATAGGCTAATGAATGGGAGGTGAACATTTCTCTCGTGAAAACCACGGAACCTGAATGGGTTAAAGAACCAATGGGGAGCCTTGGAGCCAAAATGTAAAGATGCTTTTGCTCAGCTATACTTATAGCTGAGAGAGCGTCCGCATAGGACACTAATACCAGTGGCTCCCGCTGTCCTCCCTGCCTCACACCTGCTGTCACCCTCACCCATGCTGGCACCCAGTGCACCCATGGGTAGTGCATCGGGCTTCTGGAACGTGACGCGCCCAAACACAACGAGATGTGAAGGCCCTTAAAGACAGGCAGGAAGATCTTGAAAATAGAAACTGCCGATCAAATGTGCGCATTGTGCGCAAGGTGAAAGGAAATGTGCCAGAAGAGTACGCCGAGAAGCTGCTAATTGACCTGTTTGGAAGATCTACATTTTCCTCGGTATTTATTATTGAGAGGGCTCATAGAGTCGCACCGAAGGTCCCTGCACCTGGGAAGCCTCCACGCACCTTCATCATGAAGCTTCTGAATTACCGGGATAGAGATGCGATGCTACGAACAGCCCGCGCTAAAGGTTACATCTCTTATGAAACCGCCTTCTCTATTGATCAGCAAAAACAACGGGCGCAGTTTGTACACACTAAGAAACGGCTCTGTGATCTGGGGCTGGCATACACCATGCTCTATCCGACGAAGTTGCGTGTTGTTGCAGATGGGCAAACCCTTTTGATCCACACCAGAGGAGGTTCAAACCTGGCTGGATACACGACCACAGGCACCAGCCTCTCCTGCAAGGAACCCTGTGTAAAGTATCAGTGAGTACTAAAACTGAACACTGTTTTTCTACATTAGAATGGAACATGTGAAGTGCACCCTTTTTCTTTTTACTGTTTCCAATTTTGAAGACACCATTAACTTTATTGATAACAATGCACTCAGGCATGGAAGTACCACAGTCTATAATTATACAAGTTGCATACACTGAGTAGCTTTTGATTTTGCACTATGATGCGTTGTGCTATATATGCACAGGGCTTACACCCTGTATCGCTGGACATGTCACTGTTGAACTGTGTGCCCACACCCCCCCAGTTCTTTGAACCGCCATTACAATTTTCATTTTTTTTATTAAATGGCGGGACTGGCTACGAAGGAAGCACGAACTGTACTTAGCCGCCATAACGGGTACATCTGCACAGTTCTGTACTACACATCTTGAACTACGAGTTATTTAAATTGTGTGCACTGAATCTATGTTGCTACAAGTAGGCGGACTTATATGACATGTGCAATCACCTTAAAGAGAAACTCCGACCAAGAATTGAACTTTATCCCAATCAGTAGCTGATACCCCCTTTTACATAAGAGATCTATTCCTTTTCACAAACAGACCATCAGGGGGCGCTGTATGGATGATATTGTGGTGAAACCCCTCCCACAAAGAAATTCTGAGTATGTACTCTTGGCTGTTTCCTGTCTGTGAACCCTGTTGCATTGTGGGAAATAGCTGTTTACAGCTGTTTCCAACGGCCAAACAGCAAGCAGCAGCTACATCACTTGCCAGCAGTAAAAATGTCACTATGTGATAAATGTCAGGGATTTAAAATCAGGGATTTAAAATATTTTACAATGGGCAAACACTGACTAAATCATTTATACATAATTATTGTAAAAATGAAGCACTTTTTTAATTGCATTATTTTCACTGGAGTTCCTCTTTAACAGTCAGCTGCCGTATGTGTTATGTAGGCTTCAATGGCTATATGACATTCTTTAATGGGATGGGGTGTTGGGAGCGTGGTACGGACTGGGCCTGGGGAGCCGCTGGGGAGAGGATACCCCCGCATGCCCCCCCCTTTTCTTTATTTTGTGGGAATATACACATGCTTTTCCTGCAGTTGGGCCTACACCACGAAGATACCATTAGTACTTCCCGTCACTGGGCCCCTACAGGAGAGGTTGCCTTTATTCTTCAGCTTCCAAAATTTTTCTTTATTCTCCTTATTATTCCTGATGGTGTCCTCTGCCCAGTGGCGTGCGGGCCCATCTCATATGTATGTTTGAATATGCATGTATTTGCAAAATACTCAGTGCAACCATGTTCAGTAGAGAAATGTGGTTTTGTACGTTATAACTGCCCGGTGTCGAAGGTAGAATATCACCTCCCAGGGTTAAGCTTAAAGTTAAACTACGTTTTAAGTAGTGGAGTAGTTAGCTCTCTCCTTAGGTCAAACATGTATTAAGCTGTTATAAACATGTGGACGCTAGAGATGGGCCGAACCTCCGATTTTTTGTTCGCGAACCCTGTTCGCGAACTTCCGCGGAAGGTTCGGTTCGCGGAAAAGTTCACGAACCGCAATAGACTTCAATGGGGAGGCGAACTTGTAAAACTAGAAACACTTATGCTGGCCAGAAAAGTGATGGAAAACGTGTTTCAAGGGGTCTAACACCTGGACCCCCAGGTGGCGAAGTGGGATACATGCCAAAAGTCCCGGGGAAAAATCAGGATTTGACACAAAGCAGCGTTTTAAGGGCAGAAATCACATTGAATGCTAAATTGCAGGCCTAAAGTGCTTTCAAACATCTTGCATGTGTATACATCAATCAGGGAGTGTAATTAGTGTACTGCTTCACACTGACACACCAAACGCACTGTGTAATGCACCGCAAACAGCTGTCTGTGTTGTGACGGCCGTGATGGACTACTGCGCAGTGCACACCATGGCGAGATTGCTCTTCCTCACTCAGTGATGTCTGGTTAGGTAATGTTTGTCTGCCTTATCAACTTTCAATGGTTGTTTCTCTACCATTGTTAAAGCTTACATCTATTTTTTTTACATTACATTTTTTACTTGCTGTTCAGTACCTGCAACGAGAATCTATTATGGAGGGCAAGTCTGCCATTGTGACCAAGGGTAGTGGCGGGGAACCCTTCCTGGTGTGATTCCAGTCTGGAGTTGTAGCCTAACAAATGGCTACCACCACACATCCAGGCAAGGAGGGCAGCAGGCATGCCCGCCCCGAGGTAGTGACCAAAAATAACAATACGGGACTCGGGAGGACCTGCTGTTTTTGAAACTAATTCACTTTAAATCCTTTAACGAGAATCTGTTATGCCAGACAAAGATGACACCACTTGCCTTTCATGAGAATCAGTTATGGAGGGCAAGTCAGCCATTGTCACCACGGGTAATGGCCGGGGAATCAAGGTTCGATTCCGGTCCAAAGTGGGAGCCTGCTGTGACCCATGCTGTACCTGCCCTGACCGTGCTTTGCAGACCAGGCATCTGTGGTCAGATGGACCCTTGACCCAGCGGAAGACAAACCAAGTCGAAAGCATTTGCCAAGAATGTTTTATGGAGGGCAAGTCTGCCATTTTTTCAAGTGTGTGAAACTCTCGATGGTACTAGTTTCTCAGTACCATGGTGACTGACCACGGGTAATGGCCGGGGAATCCGGTTTCTATTCTGTTCCGGAGTTGGAGCCTAAGAAACGGCTACCACCACACATCCAGGTAAGGAAGGCAGCAGGCATGGCATGCCCGCCCGAAGGGAGTGACCAAAAATAACAATACTGGACTCGGGAGGACCTGCTGTTTTTGAAACGATTTCACTTTAAATCCTTTAACGAGAATCTGTTATGGCGGACAAGGATGACACCACTTGCCTTTCACGAGAATCAGTTATGGAGGGCAAGTCTGCCATTGTCACCACTGGTAATGGCTGGGGAATGAAGGTTCGATTCCGGCCCAAAGTGGGAGCCTGCTGAGACCCATGCTGTACCTGCCCTGACCATGCTTTGCAGACCAGGCATCTGTGGTCAGATGGACCCTTGACCCAGCGGAAGACAAACCAAGTCGAAAGCATTTGCCAAGAATGTTTTATGGAGGGCAACTGTGCCATTTTTTCAAGTGTGTGAAACTTTAAATGGTACTAGTATCTCAGTACCATGGTGATTGACCACGGGTAATGGCCGGGGAATCCAGTTTCTATTCCGTTCCGGAGTTGGAGCCTAAGAAACGGCTACCACCACACATCCAGGTAAGGAAGGCAGCAGGCATGGCATGCCCGCCCCGAGGTAGTGACCAAAAATAACAATACGGGACTCGGGAGGACTTGCTGTTTTTGAAATGGATTCACTTTCAATCCTTTAACGAGAATCTGTTATGGCGGACAAAGATGACACCACTTGTCTTTCACGAGAATCAGTTATGGAGGGCAAGTCTGCCATTTATTCAAGTGCAAAGTATGCACTGACTGCCAGGTATAATACAATGTGCAGTCACAGATACAGTGAAAGGTATACAGTGACTGCAAACAGCCGTTTGTGTAGTGACGGCTGTGCTGGACTGGTGCGCACCATGACGAGAGTGCAGGTGATGGTGGCTTTACAGCCCATATGGTCGCCCGGCTGATGTAGCTGAATGACAGAACAGTGACTGTCCAGCTGATCAAATTTGGTCTGACCACATTGAAACAACGACCTTATTATCTTTGTTGTGCCACCCCCACCCGAGACACTCATATAGCCGGCGGTCATTTCTTCATTGTGATACGCAAGCCCCTTCACCGCGGCAAGGTAATGATCACGAAGGGGGATGGGCACATGTACATGCCTTTTGTTTTTTTGTTGCAGCCGCCCACAGTGCAGCCAGAAAAATTAGGCAGGCATGTACACGCACCAGAAAAATTAGTATAGTGGCCTGGACCCTGTTGGTGGTGGCGGAGAAGGCAGTCAAGCGGCCTGCAGGCAGAGATGCTGTGTGTGGGGACTGACTTAGTCTTCGGTTGTCAGATGGACAGTAGCCCTCCGGGATCCATGCCTCATTCATTTTGATAAAGGTGAGGTACTGAACACTGTTGTGACTTAAGCGACTTCTCTTCTCAGTGACAATGCCTCCAGCTGCACTGAAGGTCCTTTCTGACAGGATGCTTGCGGCAGGGCAAGAGAGAAGTTGGATGGCAAATTGGGACAGCTCTGGCCACAGGTCAAGCCTGCACACCCAGTAGTCCAAGGGTTCATCGTCGCTGCTCGCAGTGTCTACATCCACAGTTAAGGCCAGGTAGTCGGCTACCTGCCGGTCCAGGCGTTGGTGGAGGGTGGATCCGGAAGGGCTACTGCGAGGCGTTGGACTAAAGAATGTCTATATGTCCGACATCACCCCGAGATCGCTGGAGCGTCCTGTCCTTGCCTGCGTGGACTTGGGAGGAGGAGGATTACTGACAGTGGTACCTTTATTGCGTTGTACTGTCACAGCACCCTTAAACGTATTGTAAAGCATCATTGACAGCTTGTTCTGCAAGTGCTGCATCCTTTCCGCCTTGTGTTGAGTTGGTAACAGGTCTGCCACTTTGTGCCTGTACCGAGGGTCTAGTAGCGTGGCCACCCAGTACAGGTCATTCCCCTTGAGTTTTTTGATACGGGGATCCCTCAACAGGCTGGACAACATGAAAGAGGCCATCTGCACAAAGTTGGATCCAGACGTACTCTCCATCTCCTCTTGCTCTTCCTCGGTGACGTCACGCAACTCCTCTTCCTTCCCCCAGCCACGAACAATACCACGGGAACGTGGAGCAGCACAAGCCCCCTCTGACGGCTGCTGAGGTTGTTCTTCTGCCGCCGCCTTTTCCTCCTCCACAGAAACACCTTCCTCATCCTCATCCGAGTCTGACTCCTCTTCTTCCCCACACGACTCCTCATCTTCCTCCTCCTCCCCCCTCTGTGCTGCCGCAGGTGTCGAGGAAACATCTGGTTCGGATGAAAATCACTCCCACGACTCCTCCTGCCGTAACTGTTCCTGTTCACGCTCCTCCACAGCTACATCCATCACTCTACGCATGGCACGCTCCAGGAAGTAAGCGCAGGGGATCAAGTCGCTGATGGTGCCTTCAGTGCGACTCACCAGGTTGGTCACCTCCTCAAACGGCTGCATGGTCCTGCATGCATTTCGCATCAGTGTCCAGTTCGGTGGCCAGAACATCCCCATCCTCCCAGATTGTGTCCTTCTACTGTAATTGTACAGGTACTGGGTGACGGCTTTCTCCTGGTCTAGCAGGCGAGAGAACATGAACAGGGTGGAATTTCAGTGAGTCGGGCTATTGCAAATCAGGCCTCTCACCGGCAACTTGTTTCTCCGCTGAATGTCCGCAAAGCGTGCCATGGCCGTGTAAGACCGCCTAAAATGCCCACACAACTTCCTGGCCTGCTTCAGGATGTCCTCTAAGCCTGGGTACTTTGAATACAAATCTTTGCACGACCAGATTCAGCACATGTGCCATGCAGGGTACATGTGTCAGCTTTCCCAAATTCAAAGCAGAAAGGAGATTGCTGCTGTTGTCGCACACCACGTTGCCGATCTCCAGCTGGTGCGGGGTCAGCCATTGCTCCACCTCTTTGTTAAGAGCAGCCAGGAGAGCTGGTCCAGTGTGACTCTCCGCTTTGTGGCAAGACATGTCTAAAATGGCGTGACACCGTCGTACCTGTCATGCAGCGTAGGCTCTGGGGAGATGGGGCTGTGTAGCTGGAGAGGAGGAGATGGCAGCACCACTAGAGTTGAACTGCCACTCAGCCAAGGAGGAGGATGACAGCGAAGAGGATGTAGCAGGAGGAGATGAAGTGGCAGGAGGCCTGCCTGCAAGCCGTGGAGGTGTCACAAGTTGGTCCGCTGCACAGCCACGTACTCCCTGCTTGCCATCGGTCACCAGGTTGACCCAATGGGCTGTGTACGTAATGTAGCCCTGCCCGTGCTTGGCAGACGAGGCATCCGTGGTCAGGTGGACCCTTGACCCAACGCTCTTCGCAAGAGATGACACCACTTGCCTCTCAACTGCACGGTACAGTTTGGGTATGGCCTTTCGTGAAAAATAAGTTCGGCCTGGTATCTTCCACTGCGGTGTCCCAATGGCCACAAATTTACGGAAAGCCTCTGACTCCACCAGCTTGTATGGTAATAGCTGGTGAGCTAATAGTTCCGCCACGCTAGCTGTCAGACGCCGGGCAAGAGGGTGACTGGAAGAAATTGGCTTCTTCCGCTCAAAGACTTCCTTCACGGACACCTGGCTACTGCTGTGGGCAGAGGAGCAGGAACCGCTCAAGGGTAGAGGTGGTGTGGAGGAGGGTGGCTGTGAAGGTGCAAGGGAGAAAGCGGCTGAAGATGCTGCACCTGAAGGAGGAAGAGGAGAAGGAGGGTGGCTTGTCTTTTGGGTGCTGCTTTTCCTCAGGTGTTCTTCCCATTGCTGTTTGTGCCTTTTCTCCAGGTGCCTTCGTAGGGCACTTGTCCCTACGTAAGTGTTGGCCTTTTCTTGGCTCAATTTTTGGAGGCAGAGAGAACAGATGGCTTTGCTACGATCTGAGGTACACATGTTAAAACATTTCCAAACCGCTGAGCCCCTCTGGGGTGATGGCAATTTGGTGGCATCAGCAGCTGACCTTGAAGGGCATGTTGGCTGGCTGTCCATAGCTGGTGACACATGGCGCCGGACACTGCCCCCAGCAGTCAGGTGAGTTCACTCAACCCAAAGGTAGTTAGATGCAGTGAGGTGAGTTCACTGAACACAAAAGGTAGTTAGATGCAGTCAGGTGAGTTCACTCAATACAAAGGTTGTTAGATGCAGTGAGGTAAGTTCACTCAACACAAAGGTAGTTATATGCAGTGAGGTGGGTTCACTGACCACAAAAGGTAGTTAGGTGCAGTCAGGAGAGTTCACTCAACACAAAGGTAGTTATATGCAGTGAGGTGGGTTCACTGAACACAAAAGGTAGTTAGATGCAGTGAGGTGAGTTCACTCAACCCAAAGGTAGTTAGATGCAGTGAGGTGGGTTCACTGAACACAAAAGGTAGTTAGATGCAGTCAGGTGAGTTCACTCAACACAAAGGTAGTTAGATGCAGTGAGGTGAGTTCACTCAACACAAAGGTAGTTATATGCAGTGAGGTGGGTTCACTCAACACAAAAGGTAGTTAGATGCAGTGAGGTGAGTTCACTCAACACAAAAGGTAGTTAGATGCAGTCAGGTGAGTTCACTCAACACAACAGGTACTAGTAGGTATATGCAGTACTGGGTAGTACAATCTACAGCTCCCTGTCACACACACAGGTAGTCACTGAATGTGCTTCTGCTGCTGGGCTGCTGGCAGTGGCACATACACAGTATGAATTAGCAATGCTGTCTAAGCAACACAAGTGTCAGTTTGACACACAGAAAAAAAAATGATCACACGAACAGGATTAGCTCTGAAAAGAGCTGTTGAATGAGGGGTGCTATTAAAGCAATAACATTCAGCCAGGAGCAAGCTAACAAGCCAAGAGCCTGACTAATCTGTCCCTAGGAGAAAAAGTCTGCAGCAGCTCGCCCTAGTCTGTCTATGTGCAGGCACACGAGTGAGTGTAATGGCCGCCGGAGCCTGCCTAATATAAGGGGGGGGTGGGGCTCCGGATTGGCTACAATGTGCCTGCTGACTGTGATGTAGAGGGTCAAAGTTGACCCTCATAGAGCATTATGGGGTGAATTGAACTTCCGGGAAAGTTCGTCTTCGCCGGCGAAGGCGAACCACCCGAAGTTCGCCTGGAACCGTTCGCCGGCGAACCATTCGGCCCATCTCTAGTGGACGCACGGATATTGCGGTAAAATGGGCTGGCCCCTGGTGCCACTGAATGGGAGATACCCACCCCGTCTCTCCATCATGAGCATGCTGTCACTCCCTGCTATATGACTCAATATCAATCCTAATATGTTATTGATGGTGCGTTTCACCTCGTAATTAATATGCATATCACTATGTTCAAAAGTGCCTTGTAAGCCACTATAGTAACACTGCTTTGGTATCTAAATAAATTGCTGAGTGGGAGCCAGGAAAGCCTGGCTTGGGTCCAGTAGTAGTGCTGATTAAAGTCTGTACACTTGCTTCTCTGCGCACGCACTGGTAAGTGGGCTACACCACCTACGGTATTACCCCCAGCAGATGCTACAGCTGTTTAGTTGTGGTCTGCTACATGGACTCTGTCACAAAATTTACCACATGGGCAGGTCAACTGATATATCACATTTTTGGTTTTACAGGTCATTGCATGTCTTATATCATATATTTTTGTTCCTGATGAATTCGTAAATTTATCAGTGACCTCAATTAATGCGCATATGGAACAGTCATTACATTTGTACATTCCATTTTTTCGTTTAAAGAATTGATGTCCTGGATTATTTCTAAACTCAGATGCTGTCAGTAGATCAGATAAGTTTTTATTCCGTCTTGCTGTTAATACTGGTCTGGGTCCCACTATTTTAGCTAATCTTTTATCCTTTTCCAGTATGGGCCAGAATCTATGCAGAGTCTCTTTTAGTCTCCCCCAGTGTGGTCCGTAGGTGGTAATTAGTCTTGGTGAAGAATTACAATGGTCTCTATGCTTTTTAGTCAATAGCATATTTCGATCGGTTTTTAATGCTCTGTACAAGGCAGATTTTAGTAATTTATGGGGATACCCCCTGGCTCTCAGCCTTTCCTTTAGATCATGTGCTTCTCGTTAAATTGTTGTATATCACTGCAATTCCTGCGGAGTCTCAAAAACTGTCCAATTGGGACTGCTCTTTTCTGGGACTCCAAGTGAGCACTGTCATAGTGAAGTAATAAATTCCCTGCCGTTGGCTTTCTGTAAGTCAAGGTAATCAACCTATTACTAGAGTTGGGCCGAACCTCCGATTTTAGGTTCGCGATCCTGGTTCGCGAACTTCCGCGGAAGGTTCGGTTCGCATTAAAGTTCGCGAACCGCAATAGACTTCAATGGGGATGCGAACTTTGAAAAAAAAAAAATAATTATGCTGGCCACAAAAGTGATGGAAAAGATGTTTCAAGGGGTCTAACACCTGGAGGGGGGCATGGCGGAGTGGGATACATGCCAAAAGTCCCGGGGAAAAATCTGGATTTGACGCAAAGCAGCGTTTTAAGGGCAGAAATCACATTGAATGCTAAATGACAGGCCTAAAGTGCTTTCAAACATCTTGCATGTGTATACATCAATCAGGTAGTGTAATTAAGGTACTGCTTCACACTGACACACCAAACTCACCGTGTAACGCACCGCAAACAGCTGTTTGTGTAGTGACGGCCGTGCTGGACTGGTGCGCACCATGGCGAGAGTGCAGGTTTTGGTGGCTTTACAGCCCATATGGTCGCCTGGCTGATGTAGCTGAATGACAGAACAGTGACTGTCCAGCTGATCAAATTTGGTCTGACCACAATGAGGTATGCAGTGGCGGGTTCACTGAACAGGTATACAGTGACGGGTCCACTGAACAGAACAGGTATGCAGTGGCGGGTTCACTAAACAGAACAGGTATACAGTGGCGGGTTCACAGAACAGGTATGCAGTGGCAGGTTCACTGAACACAACAGGTATGCAGTGGCGGGTTCACAGAACAGGTATACAGTGGCGGGTCCACTGAACAGAACAGGTATGCAGTGGCGGGTTCACTAAACAGAACAGGTATACAGTGGCGGGTTCACAGAACAGGTATGCAGTGGCAAGTTCACTGAACAGAACAGGTATGCAGTGGCAGGTTCACTGAACACAACAGGTATGCAGTGGCGGGTTCACTGAACAGGTATACAGTGGCGGGTCCACTGAACAGAACAGGTATGCAGTGGCGGGTTCACTGAACAGGTATACAGTGGCGGGTCCACTGAACAGAACAGGTATGCAGTGGCGGGTTCACTGAACAGGTATGCAGTGGTGGGTTCACAGAACAGGTATGCAGTGGTGGGTTCACAGCACAGGTATGCAGTGGTGGGTTCAATGAACAGGTATACAGTGGCGGGTCCACTGAACAGAACAGGTATGCAGTGGCAGGTTCACTGAACAGGTATGCAGTGGTGGGTTCATAGCACAGGTATGCAGTGGTGGGTTCACAGAACAGGTATGCAGTGGTGGGTTCACAGCACAGGTATGCAGTGGTGGGTTCAATGAACAGGTATACAGTGGCGGGTCCACTGAACAGAACAGGTATGCAGTGGCAGGTTCACTGAACAGGTATGCAGTGGTGGGTTCACAGCACAGGTATGCAGTGGTGGGTTCACAGAACAGGTATGCAGTGGTGGGTTCACAGCACAGGTATGCAGTGGTGGGTTCACAGCACAGGTGGGTTCACAGCACAGGTATGCAGTGGTGGGTTCACAGCACAGGTATGCAGTGGTGGGTTCACAGAACAGGTATGCAGCCAGACAGGAACAAGTTAAGCCTAACTAATCTTTCCCTGAGATACAGTCTGCAGCAGCTCGCCCTACTCTCACTAACGCAGGCAGCACACGAGTGACCGTAATGGCCGCCGCTGCCTGCCTTATATAAGGGGGGGTGGGGCTCCAGGGGCTAGTGTAGCCTAATTGGCTACACTGGGCCTGCTGACTGTGATGTAGAGGGTCAAAGTTGACCCTCCATGTGCATTATGGGGCGAACCGAACTTCCGCAAAGGTTCGCCTGCGGGACGCGAACGCGAACCACTGAAGTTCGCATGGAACCGTTCGCAGGCGAACCGTTCGGCCCAACTCTACCTATTACCCTCTTTTCTAATAGTTACGTCAAGGAATTCAATAGTTTGTTGATGCATTTTATATGTCAAGTAGATATTATAATTATTAACATTCAAAGAGTCTATGAACTGTTGCAAATCACTTTGATTCCCTGTCCATAACATAAAGATGTCGTCCACATAGCGTAGCCATAGGGGGACGTGCTCCCGGAAACGCGGGTCCCCATAAACCGTCTCCTCCTCCCATGCGCCCAAATGGAGACACGCATATGCCGGAGAGCACACCGCCCCCATGGCCACACCTCTCCTCTGTCTGTAGTATTTGCCGTCAAATGAGAAAAAATTATTATTTAAAATGAATTTTAGCAATTGTCCTACAAAGTCATTATGAGCATCCTCACATGGATAGTATTTATAGAGGAATTTCTCTACTGCCCTCAAGCCCACTTCGTTAGGGATGGAGGTAAATAGTGATTCCACATCTAAACCTACCAAAAGGGCTCCCTCTGGAACATGAACTTTGTTCAATTTCTCCAACAGTTGCATAGTATCGAGTACGAATGAAGGCAATCTTTCTACCATAGGTTTAAGTTTTTGGTCGACATATTGCGCTGCTTTCTCAGTTGGTGCATTAATTGCAGCAATTATTGGGCGACCTGGAGGTCGTACAATATTTTTGTGAATTTTAGGCTGCATATATAATACGGGTACCACAAATTGATCCACGGACAGTGCTCTGTATTCACGCTCAGTGAGGATATTGTCTAAATATCCCCACTGTAATTTCCTATTCAAATTCTCCTTAAGATTAATAAAAGGGTTTGTTACTACACGCTCATAACATTCACTGTCATTGAGCTGTCGCTGGACCTCGTCCAGGTACATCTCCCGCGGCCACAGTACTATATTTCCTCCCTTATCACTACGTTTAATGATAATATCCTTCTGACTCTGTAATTTTTTTAGGGATTGTCTTTCTCCGTATGTTAAATTATCATATTCTAAGGCCATCTCACCCCATGATGTAATTTCACTCATTAAACATTCATTAAAAATTGATATATATTTGTTCTGCTGAACAGAAGGCATAAAAACTGATTTGGGACGCATATTCGTATGTAATGGTAATTTTAGTTCCTGTGAACCCATCTCCTCTTCCTCCATCCCCTCAATCAAATCAAAATCATCAATATCTGTTTGTCCCATAAGATCATCATTTAAATCTATTTCCTCATCCTTATAGTACTTTTCCTTTAACAGTACTTTTCTCAAATATAATTGTATATCTTTAAAGATTTCGAACTGGTGTACCGTGTTTGTAGGGCAGAAAGTTAAGCCCTTGTTCAACAGGGAAATATCATCTTTGTTTAAAGATAGCTGAGATAAATTTATTATATTGCCATTTTTCTTTTCCTGCTCCTTTTCATCATTTTCATCTATTTGTACTTGCTTGCTTTGTCCCCTTCGTATTTTTTGGGGGGATTTTTTTCTAAAAAAGCGCTCTGGCGCGTAACCACTCCCTCAGTGCGCCTCAAAATTCCTTTCTGTTGCTGTGACCGGTTTCTACTCTGGTCGCGTGGAGATGGACCCCCAACGAGTCCCTCGTCTTGTGATTCTCCCGAAGACGCCCAGCTAATCTTACGCCGCCTTGATCGACTCCTACCGCGTGGATTATTCTGATATTCTACAAACACACTGCCCGTGGAAAAATCGTCCACGTCTCTCTGATACTTTTTCTGTTTATTAGCCTTAATTTTTTCATTTTCAAGGTCTAAAGCTTTTTTAATTCTGCCATTGTACATTGCAAAATCATCAAAAGACTTATATTTCTCAAGGTCATTCTGTAATTTAAGTTGAAGTTTTTCCATTTCTATCAACTGAATTGTTTCCTCTTCTAACATCATTGTCATCACGAAGACTCCATTACTTATGCAGTGTTCCTGCCATTGAGGCAGGAATCTATCATTTCTAAGATGTTCAGCAGGGATAATCCTTTCCCGTAACCCCCGAGGGATAATTTTAACCTTTATGTATTTTTTCATTGAGATTATGTTCCATTTCCGCCTCAAAATTTTAAGTGCAAGATCTTCATAATTTTTGAATAACTGACACAATGTGTCTGATTGGTTATCTTCCTGTATGGTAGTGCTACCCTGATTTTTAATAGGGTTTCCACACTCTTTAAACGCCTCTTCCACCTCATGTAATATATTTAACATTGGGATATAGGCCATGGTATTATCTATATCCGTCATTTTTAAAAAAAGAATTATATATTATAAAAGATAACCCTTGCTAACTGTTTAGATAAAATCTTTTATAATATATAATTCTTTTTTTTTAAAATGACGGATATAGATAATACCATGGCCTATATCCCAATGTTAAATATAGTACATGAGGTGGAAGAGGCATTTAAAGAGTGTGGAAACCCTATTAAAAATCAGGGTAGCACTCCCATACAGGAAGATAACCAATCAGACACATTGTGTCAGTTATTCAAAAATTATGAAGATCTTGCACTTAAAATTTTGAGGCGGAAATGGAACATAATCTCAATGAAAAAATACATAAAGGTTAAAATTATCCCTCGGGGGTTATGGGAAAGGATTATCCCTGCTGAACATCTTAGAAATGATAGATTCCTGCCTCAATGGCAGGAACACTGCATAAGTAATGGAGTCTTCGTGATGACAATGATGTTAGAAGAGGAAACAATTCAGTTGATAGAAATGGAAAAACTTCAACTTAAATTACAGAATGACCTTGAGAAATATAAGTCTTTTGATGATTTTGCAATGTACAATGGCAGAATTAAAAAAGCTTTAGACCTTGAAAATGAAAAAATTAAGGCTAATAAACAGAAAAAGTATCAGAGAGACGTGGACGATTTTTCCACGGGCAGTGTGTTTGTAGAATATCAGAATAATCCACGCGGTAGGAGTCGATCAAGGCGGCGTAAGATTAGCTGGGCGTCTTCGGGAGAATCACAGGACGAGGGACTCGTTGGGGGTCCATCTCCACGCGGCCAGAGTAGAAACCGGTCACAGCAACAGAGAGGAATTTTGAGGCGCACTGAGGGAGTGGTTACGCGCCAGAGCGCTTTTTTAGAAAAAAAATCCCCCCAAAAAATACGAAGGGGACAAAGCAAGCAAGTACAAATAGATGAAAGTGATGAAAAGGAGCAGGAAAAGAAAAATGGCAATATAATAAATTTATCTCAGCTATCTTTAAACAAAGATGATATTTCCCTGTTGAACAAGGGCTTAACTTTCTGCCCTACAAACACGGTACACCAGTTCGAAATCTTTAAAGATATACAATTATATTTGAGAAAAGTACTGTTAAAGGAAAAGTACTATAAGGATGAGGAAATAGATTTAAAGGGACTCCGAGCACAAAAAAAAAAAGAAAGTTGTACTCACCATGGGCTTTCTCCAGCCCAGTGCTGGTCGGGAGGTCCCACGCCGGCGTCCTGGCTCCTCTCCTTCTCCCCGCTCCGGAATGGCTGGCAGGCCGCAGCCCGGGCGACACTCTCCCGAGTGTCGGGCTTCTTCTTCCGCATATGACGCGGATTACGTCACACGCCGGCCGCCTCGCGTCATCATGGCGGCCGGCGTGAAAGTACTGCGCATGCGCGCTTTGTTCGCGCATGCGCAGTACTTTCACGCCGGCCGCCATGATGACGCGAGGCGGCCGGCGTGTGACGTAATCCGCGTCATATGCGGAAGAAGAAGCCCGACACTCGGGAGAGTGTCGCCCGGGCTGCGGCCTGCCAGCCATTCCGGAGCGGGGAGAAGGAGAGGAGCCAGGACGCCGGCGTGGGACCTCCCGACCAGCACTGGGCTGGAGAAAGCCCATGGTGAGTACAACTTTCTTTTTTTTTTTGTGCTCGGAGTCCCTTTAAATGATGATCTTATGGGACAAACAGACATTGATGATTTTGATCTGATTGAGGGGATGGAGGAAGAGGAGATGGGTTCACAGGAACTAAAATTACCATTACATACGAATATGTCCCAAATCAGTTTTTATGCCTTCTGTTCAGCAGAACAAATATATATTAATTTTTAATGAATGTTTAATGAGTGAAATTACATCATGGGGTGAGATGGCCTTAGAATATGATAATTTAACATACGGAGAAAGACAATCCCTAAAAAAATTACAGAGTCAGAAGGATATTATCATTAAACGTAGTGATAAGGGAGGAAATATAGTACTGTGGCCGCGGGAGATGTACCTGGACGAGGTCCAGCGACAGCTCAATGACAGTGAATGTTATGAGCGTGTAGTAACAAACCCTTTTATTAATCTTAAGGAGAATTTGAATAGGAAATTACAGTGGGGATATTTAGACAATATCCTCACTGAGCGTGAATACAGAGCACTGTCCGTGGATCAATTTGTGGTACCCGTATTATATATGCAGCCTAAAATTCACAAAAATATTGTACGACCTCCAGGTCGCCCAATAATTGCTGCAATTAATGCACCAACTGAGAAAGCAGCGCAATATGTCGACCAAAAACTTAAACCTATGGTAGAAAGATTGCCTTCATTCGTACTCGATACTATGCAACTGTTGGAGAAATTGAACAAAGTTCATGTTCCAGAGGGAGCCCTTTTGGTAGGTTTAGATGTGGAATCACTATTTACCTCCATCCCTAACGAAGTGGGCTTGAGGGCAGTAGAGAAATTCCTCTATAAATACTATCCATGTGAGGATGCTCATAATGACTTTGTAGGACAATTGCTAAAATTCATTTTAAATAATAATTTTTTCTCATTTGACGGCAAATACTACAGACAGAGGAGAGGTGTGGCCATGGGGGCGGCGTGCTCTCCGGCATATGCGTGTCTCCATTTGGGCGCATGGGAGGAGGAGACGGTTTATGGGGACCCGCAGTTCCGGGAGCACGTCCCCCTATGGCTACGCTATGTGGACGACATATTTATGTTATGGACAGGGAATCAAAGTGATTTGCAACAATTCATAGACTCTTTGAATGTTAATAATTATAATATCTACTTGACATATAAAATTCATCAACAAACTATTGAATTCCTTGACGTAACTATTAGAAAAGAGGGTAATAGGTTGATTACCTCGACTTACAGAAAGCCAACGGCAGGGAATTTATTACTTCACTATGACAGTGCTCACTTGGAGTCCCAGAAAAGAGCAGTCCCAATTGGACAGTTTTTGAGACTCCGCAGGAATTGCAGTGATATACGACAATTTAAGAGAGAAGCACATGATCTAAAGGAAAGGCTGAGAGCCAGGGGGTATCCCCATAAATTACTAAAATCTGCCTTGTACAGAGCATTAAAAACCGATCGAAATATGCTATTGACTAAAAAGCATAGAGACCATTGTAATTCTTCACCAAGACTAATTACCACCTACCAGGGGAGGACTGGGACCTTTTGGCCTGGGGGGAAAACAAAGCCTAGAGGCCCTGTCATGGCAGCCCCAGCCCAAATGCATACATTTATGCCCCATTCACATCTAAGCGATTAGTGGGTGATTCCCGCTACTTACTAAAGCACTACTGCTTTTTAAAGCGCTAGTGTTATTTTACCCTATAGCAGTGATCCCATTGCCACGATTGGCGCCGCGGGTGTTTTGCGATTAGCGCCAATTGCAAAATGTGTTACATGCAGCATTTCTGCCATGATTCTGGAGCAATTGTAGTACAGTGCTTAAAGGGACTCAGAGCTCATTTAAATAAAAAGATGTATACATACCTGGGGCTTCCTCTAGCACCATACGCTCCGATCGCTCCTACACTGCCATCCTCAGTCTACTCCTGCTCCGGTACCGGGTCCCAGCACTTACGTCAGTCGCAGCCAGTCTACGCAGGAGAAGTGTGCCCTCTACGTATCTCTCCAGCAGCTGCTGTGGAGATACATAGAGGGCACACTTCTCTTACGTCAGACTGGCTCTGACTGACGGAAGTGCTGGGACCCGGTACCGGAGCAGGAGTAGACTGAGGATGGCAGTGTGGGAGCTATCAGAGCGTATGGTGCTGGAGGAAGCCCCAGGTATGTATACATCTTTTTTAAACAAGCTCTGAAGTGCCCCAAATTACCCCCTTTTTATTTCAGAGTCCTTTTGAGCAGTAATAGCAAAGATGATTCACTGTGTCCCCGCGGCCGTAAGAGGTCTTTATCCTCCAAAAATCACCAGAGCAAAATCCTCCGTTACTTCCTGGAAGAGGCAGAGCTTTGCGCTGTAGCTCTGCCTCCAATCCATTCAATCACTGCCGATCGCCGCCTCTCCCCGCGTAGCCTTCGATCAGCGGCATTCAGCGGCGATTGAATGGACTGGAGGCAGAGCTACAGCGCAAAGCTCTGTCTCCCTCGGGCAGCAAAATCTGTGACTTTGAAAGTCGAAAAATTTTGCAATCCACCATCCGATTCATTATTATCATCGAATGGATGAAAATCGGAGCTGGAACAAGCATGCCCAGTTGACAATTCGACCAATGTCAGGCAGTAATTGGATGAATGTTTTGATCGGATAGGCTGAGAAATCTTGGGCCAATATGGACAATCCAATGCACAGCTGGACCAGCATGCAAAATCGAGAAGACCAGTGATTGCGATGGATCCCCTGGCTGCTGTCCTCCCAAATGTTATATGTCCACCTGGTGCCTATGCGTGTACATACTTTACCTATTCCCTGCCACCAGGTGTCTGCCGAAGGTTTGCTGTACTTATGCATTTGCGCCCTACGTGACTACCGCATATAGTAAGTGGGGAGCATTTGTGATGTCACACATGCCCCCCATGTCGTCATAATGCCGGCAGCTACGTAGGGTGCCAATGCAGAAGTATAAAGCACATTCGGTGCAGCGGACAGGTAAAATAGTACATGCATGGGCACTGGAGGGGGGGGGCATCTAAAATTTGGGGAGACAGCAGCCAGGGTCGACATCTAGAGCCCAATTCCTGAAAGATTTATTGCTGAAATAGGATCGGGAATCTGCATGAGGTGTATGGGTGGCCAACAGATATCTCTCTGATAAGAGAGAGATCAGTTTCTTGGTTGAATTTGTATAGGCACCTTAGTATTGTGTATCCGACTGTTGCTCTGGTAGCTCCCTTCACTATAAAGAGGACCCCAACACCCCCCATAATACCTAAGGACTAGTTGTTTCAGGCTTCCTTATAATTTCTCTGCTCATATTAATAGTGTCCAAAGAATCAGATAGAGGGGTTGGGGAGGGGAGGTGTCATTTCTCCTGTACTCAGCTCAGCACCTCCAGCTCTCATCTCAGACCTGCAGTGTAAGGCTTGGTGGTGTATTCTCCACAGTCAGCATGCAACGCATGAGCTGGCGTGGAGGAGGTACACACACCAGCACAAGGAAACAGGCTATCCCTAGTATAGTGGAGGGGAGGACTGACTCCAATAGGAGATTGTGGCGCACAGAGCCGGTGCAGATCTGACAGCCACAAACAATGCTTTCGTTATAACGTCTCAGCGCAAAGTAGCGCTGAGCGCATAAACCAGAACTGAGGAGATCAGGACAGGTAGACAGAATGAACGCTTGCTAGCTAGCGGCTACTTAGCGACAGCAAGCGTCCAAAACAAGACGGACTGGAATGAGGCAGCCAATGCGATTGCAGCGATGGCGTGCCTCACAAAGACAGGACAGGATAGTCAGGAAATAGCAGGATCAAGATAGATGAACGTAACACAGACAAATATACAATAAGTATGTTTTCCTAGCGTATTACAATTACAGCTATCAATGAAACTATTTGTAACGTCTGACTAACATATGTATATATCGGCAATAAACCGATATATGACATAAGCAGGAACGCTGACTAGGACTGGAGTAATACAGGGAACAGGACTCAGAAGGATTCGCTATCTCTTCGCAGAGATGAACGCAATCCACAAACGGTAACAGAACAGGATTCAGAAGGATTTGTTATCTCTTCGCAGAGATGAACGCAATCCACAAACAGTAACAGAACAGGATTCAGAAGGATTCGTTATCTCTTTGCAGAGATGAACGCAATCCGCAAACGGTAACAGGACAGGATTCAGAAGGATTCGTTATCTCCTCGCAGAGATGAACGCAATCCACGAACAGGACCAGGAGCAGGATACTAGCTCAGCACGGGTGCTCACGATACGCGCAAACTACCAAAACGTGCTGGAAAGCTGACTAACTGCACACAGGATATAAACAGTTCGTGTACGTATACATCAGCGACACTGATGTATCAACGTAACACGAATACAAGGAAAATAATAAACGTGCTGGTATGCATATATATGGGCAATGAACCAATATATGATGCAAAACCAGCAAAGTATCTTTTAGAACAAGAACGACAGCAAGACAGGCTTAAACTGAAGCTATGAAAACCCGAAGAGTCCTGCAGGAAGCAGATCTTTATACTGAGGTCATCCAATGGGAGCAGACATGCAGATTCCCACACAGGTGAATGATAATCAGTCACAAGCTGACAGCAGGGAAAGGCAGACAAAGCTATGCAGCTTGCATGGAAAGAGATCAGAACTGCCTGAGCTGCAGCACTACTACTTCCAGCAATAGCTGCTGCAGCAGCGATCATTACAGTACCCCCGCCCTTAAAAGCGGATTCCAGACGCTTTTCAAAACTGGAATTCCCAACAAAACAGTCTGACTGAATATTCATGATGACCGGGACAGGAACCAAATTCCAGAATCAGTCTCCACAAGACTGGACCCATCAGAACCAGAACCTACAGAACCATGCCCATCAGTACTACAAGTCTCAGTGTGACACCCATCAGAACCATGATTTCCAGAAGAAAGCCCCCCGAAGCTCCCTGAGCGATACCCACCGCCTTCCAGGAACCGTTCAAAAACGCCAAAGCCTTTGCAATGCCCACCGGGACTGTCTTTACCAACACAAAACCCACTGTTGAACCAGTCCAAGGCACCAGGACAAGTTTTCTCAGAGACCTCCCAGAACACCTTGAAGCTCCAAAGAGATCCCCATAGGTCAGAACGCCCCTTAGGCTCACATGGAGAACTATCAAGAACCCCTATGGAACCTAGGGCAATTCCCGAGTCAGGGCCACAAGGACAAACATCAAGATCAGGGCTTTCAGGGACCAGAACCATCTCTGGGCATGCAGGCAGACTGGCAACATCAGAACATGTTCCCACTAAGGAAGCATCAGAGCACGCTAACACCTTAGACACACTTGGGCATTCTGGCACACAAAGAACATCTGGGCACACTGGCACAAGAGAAACCTCTGGGCATGTCAAGGAACTGTGAGCCTCAGGGTCAGCCAAGACAGGACCAAAACCAGGACTGGCCAAATAAAAATCATCATGACTAGACTTCGCAACTACTGGACTTTTACACGAGAATGCAGGATCAGACTTAAATGTCGCTGATTCCAGCAAAGTCAGTAACAAATCAGATTCAGGGGCACTAACAAGACAGGACAAATCTTCTGATGTATGCACTGAACCAGATAGGGACTCCACAACTACCTCTGGACTGGACAGAGACTCATCTAATACACTGGATTGGAGCTCATGAGGCGCTGCAGAACAAGTCAGTATTGCAGTATTGCAGCAGCCCCCACTGGACTAGGCAAAACTGAGGAATTCCCTGGACAGGAAGGGGACTCTGGAACCTCTGCCACAGCGGCCAGAGAACCAGAATCTTTCAGGATACAGGGCTGGGTTTCAGGAACACTCATCAGACCGGACTGAAATTCTGAGATTTCTATTATTTTGACCAGAGAATCAGAATTATCCATGTTACAGGGCAAGACTTCTGAAACATTCAGAGGACAGGGCTGGAGTTCCTCGGCTGTTACAACACTGGAGAGGGACTCAACAACATTGGTTAAATCAGACTGTGTACAGGGCAAGGTATCTAACATACTTGCTGACGAGGACAATATTTCAATGGCTTCTGCTTTGCTGGGCAGAAATTCATCAAGTTTTATTAGAGCAGACTGTAATTCCAAAACAGCTGCTAGACAAGTGAATATTACTGCAACACCAACTGAGGTAAGCAGTGCCTCAGACTCCTCTGCTAGAGGGTTTGAAGTATCCAAAGTACTGGATGAAGCATAAGACTCTGCGACCACAGCTTCACTGGACAGGATCACTGAACAGTCCATATTGCAGGGCAAAACCATGGAAGCACCTGCTGGACAGCATAATGATTCTGTGACCTGAGTTTCATTGGAGAGATCTACTGCACAATTCATGGTACAGGGCAAATTTACTGGAACATTTTCTGAACAAGGTAATAATTCTGCGATTTCAGGTTCACATAGCAGATGCTCTGAGCTATTCACGATACAGGGCAAATTTACTGGAATATTTTCTGAACAAGGTAATAATTCTGCGATTTCAGGTTCACATAGCAGATGCTCTGAGCTATTCACGAAACTAGAGCGAGGTGTAGAAACAGGAAGATCAAGACACAATGTTTGCGCATCTGAATCACCATTCATTTGTAAAATTGGAAAATTCAGATGCTGGGGTTCTGAGGTTTCTAGACAGGATTGCTGGGACTCGGAAACTGATGTAGTGCATCTATTGGCATCTGCTGGATCAGACAGGAGTTGAACTTTATTAACACAGGTAATTTCTGCAGAAGTGTTTGCAGAGGCAGGCAAGATTTTTCTGGTGTCTGTTTCACTGAACAAAGAGTCATGAGTACTGGCTAGGCTGGACTCGGAAGTCAGCAGGACCTCTGGATTCTCTGCTGAGAAATTTGCGCAGGGCAAGGTTAAGAATGTATCAGTGGCTTCTGTTTTACTGGTAAGTAACACTGAGTTATCCATGGTACAGGGTGGAATTGCAGGAACTTCAATTTCACACAAAAAGAGCTCCGAATCACCTGCTGAATCAGCCAAAGGTGCTGAAGCAGGCGGGTCAGAACGCCAAATTTGCGAATTCGGAGTCACATAAAAATCATCCAAAATCAGTTCCCACACATCAATCAATGGAGCCACAAAGTCATACCCACACACACCAGTTTTTATTAGGTTATAGGCAGACTTAATGCATGCATTCTATACTAATTCACTTTTTGCACTGTAAAATTGACAAAATGAACTTGAATCATTCTTCCATTCATTGACCAGAGCTTCCATCTCTCCTTTCTCAAATGGAGGATTCCAAGCATACTTAACAGGCAGATCATGGTTTGCAGATATGATTGTAGCAGGGACATATATTGGGTTAATTAGCAGGTGATTGGCAGATTCCTTATTCCTAAGAATCTCCAATACCTGTAGCAAGTGCTGAACTGTAGTGTATGCAAACTTTCCTTGCTTCACAAATAAGTTGATTTGTTCAATACTCTGTAATATTTCCTCATAATCATACTCAGATAATTCTTTTAAACAAAAATCTTTATTTTCCCTAGCCAGGGAGGAAAGTTCATTAGTAGTTTCATAAGTCCATTTAACTCCCCTGAAAGACAATTGCATTTCATTATCTGTTAATGGCAGAATCTCATTATAGATCTCAGTCGCTAAGGATAACGACTCTGCAGATCGGACACGTTTCTTAGAACGTTTGCGTTTTGCCTTAGACCCTGCTGTTTTTGGTGATTTATTCAAGGCTGCAGGAAAATTATCAGTAACACTTTCTGCTTGCTGAACATTTTTGCAAGCAATTGAAGGAGTAGCTGATTGGCCTGCTGCCAGGAGTTCATTAAGAGGAAAAGGCAATGGATCTATGCGCAACCAGTTATGGATCACAAACGCTAGAAATTCCAGCGGTCTCTCTTTCAAATCGGAATGATTGAGAACATCAAATGCCCACTGGAATAATTCCCCTTTAAACAAAATATAACTTAGTTGGAGTGCCCAGGTTGAAACAGGAGTCGCTTGGAGATCAGGATTGGCCAGGAACCTGGCACATTCAGAGAAAAACTCATTTTCTGTTTCAGAGCTAAGTTCTTCAAATTTCTTAAAGGAACAGGAACCATAATTAACATTGTCATACTTTCTGGGAATCCCCCCCACAATGGGGATTGGTAATGGGGTTTTCATAATGTAAGGCTTGGTGGTGTATTCTCCACAGTCAGCATGCAACGCATGAGCTGGCGTGGAGGAGGTACACACACCAGCACAAGGAAACAGGCTATCCCTAGTATAGTGGAGGGGAGGACTGACTCCAATAGGAGATTGTGGCGCACAGAGCCGGTGCAGATCTGACAGCCACAAACAATGCTTTCTTTATAACGTCTCAGCGCAAAGTAGCGCTGAGCGCATAAACCAGAACTGAGGAGATCAGGACAGGTAGACAGAATGAACGCTTGCTAGCTAGCGGCTACTTAGCGACAGCAAGCGTCCAAAACAAGACGGACTGGAATGAGGCAGCCAATGCGATTGCAGCGATGGCGTGCCTCACAAAGACAGGACAGGATAGTCAGGAAATAGCAGGATCAAGATAGATGAACGTAACACAGACAAATATACAATAAGTATGTTTTCCTAGCGTATTACAATTACAGCTATCAATGAAACTATTTGTAACGTCTGACTAACATATGTATATATCGGCAATGAACCGATATATGACATAAGCAGGAACGCTGACTAGGACTGGAGTAATACAGGGAACAGGACTCAGAAGGATTCGCTATCTCTTCGCAGAGATGAACGCAATCCACAAACGGTAACAGAACAGGATTCAGAAGGATTCGTTATCTCTTCGCAGAGATGAACGCAATCCACAAACAGTAACAGAACAGGATTCAGAAGGATTCATTATCTCTTCGCAGAGATGAACGCAATCCACAAACGGTAACAGGACAGGATTTAGAAGGATTCGTTATCTCCTCGCAGAGATGAACGCAATCCACGAACAGGACCAGGAGCAGGATACTAGCTCAGCACGGGTGCTCACGATACGCGCAAACTACCAAAACGTGCAGGAAAGCTGACTAACTGCACACAGGATATAAACAGTTCGTGTACGTATACATCAGCGACACTGATGTATCAACGTAACACGAATACAAGGAAAATAATAAACGTGCTGGTATGCATATATATGGGCAATGAACCAATATATGATGCAAAACCAGCAAAGTATCTTTTAGAACAAGAAACACGATCGGGCTGAAGCGACAGCAAGACAGGCTTAAACTGAAGCTATGAAAACCCGAAGAGTCCTGCAGGAAGCAGATCTTTATACTGAGGTCATCCAATGGGAGCAGACATGCAGATTCCCACACAGGTGAATGATAATCAGTCACAAGCTGACAGCAGGGAAAGGCAGACAAAGCTATGCAGCTTGCATGGAAAGAGATCAGAACTGCCTGAGCTGCAGCACTACTACTTCCAGCAATAGCTGCTGCAGCAGCGATCATTACATGCAGTCTTGTTTTGGTGGCAGAAGTTTTTCCTTTCCTTATCTGTGGGGGAGGGAGCCCAGCACGAGTGAAAGCATGGTGCAGGCAGAGTCAGCAGTTCATGCAGAGATACGGACACTCAAGACTACAAGCCAGCTGAGCAGTCTGTGTGTCCTCTGCCCTGCAAGCTGACATTACATTGTATTATGCCTGCCAGCTTTCTGCAGCAGCCCAGTGTACCAACCTGCATATGAGGTCGGATCTTCACCAAGGCTGCAGGGAACAATTGAGATTGCTTGTAATCCAGGCAGCCCTGACCCACAATCACTGACTGTAAAAGAGTTTTAGAGAACTTACAGTGGGCTGGCCAGGTTCACTGCACACTACATAGCAGCTAGCTACATCGGCATCTTCATGAGTGTCTCTTAGATTCAGCTCCACTTCCGGGGGTGGAGTGCATCACCAGGACACTGCCAGCAACCAATGAAAAAGCAGCATACCGAGAGGAAAAAGTGCATAGCCATTGCCCTGCAGTCTCTGGTCAGTACGAGCGAGCAGGGGGCGGGGCTGAGATTCAATTTTAGTTACTACAATAAGCTGGCAGGTGCTTCCTCGGGACACCCCGGCCCTGATTGTTTACTGAGGAGGCGGCCCGGGGGGAAGTTGCCACCCGTCCCCCCGGGCCAGTCCGCCCCTGCCACCTACGGACCACACTGGGGGAGACTAAAAGAGACTCTGCATAGATTCTGGCCCATACTGGAAAAGGATAAAAGATTAGCTAAAATAGTAGGACCCAGACCAGTATTAACAGCAAGACGGAATAAAAACTTATCTGATCTACTGACAGCATCTGAGTTTAGAAATAATCCAGGACATCAATTCTTTAAACGAAAAAATGGAATGTACAAATGTAATGACTGTTCCATATACGCATTAATTGAGGTCACTGATAAATTTACGAATTCATCAGGAACAAAAATATATGATATAAGACATGCAATGACCTGTAAAACCAAAAATGTGATATATCAGTTGACCTGCCCATGTGGTAAATTTTGTGACAGAGTCCATGTAGCAGACCACAACTAAACAGCTGTAGCATCCTGCCCATGTGGTAAATTTTATATAGGAAAAACTAAACGAGAAATGAGATCACGCATTCAGGAACATGTAAGGAATATAATTGATGCAGGGAAAGAGGAAAATGCAGAAAAAGAAAAAACTCCAGTGGCTCTACACTTTATGGAGCATCACAATTCAGATCCCTCTAGCTTATATGATATATGCTATAGCAGCATAGATGGCGCTATTGTGGCCAGGAACGCGAAGAATCACTCGCGTCCCCAGCCTGTCAGCTCCTGTCCCCGAAACAGGAAGTGGCTGCCGGCGGGGCTAGGAGGATCGGAGGGAGACGGCGAGGGCACCGGACAGCTGCAGGGGGCTATTGGAAGCCCCAGGTGAGTAAAACTCATTTTTTTTGTTTGACTTAAGTGTCCCTTTAAAGGTGAAGGCCATCTATCACCTGAATCCCAGCACTAGATATATGAACACAGATGTAAAATTATATAAAAAGGAAAGCTATTGGATTTATGTGTTAGATACATTGAGCCCAAAAGGCTTGAATACCGACCTCAATTTAAAAGTGTTTCTATAGTATGGGTTTGCCTGTTCCTTAGTACTGTTTTCTTTGTACTGTTGGGGGCTATCGGTTCTCCCGGAGGGTGAGGGGAGAGGGGCGGGAGAATATTAGGTGTTCCGCCTTAAAAATATTGTTCCCCTCTATTAAGGTACTTATAGCCGTAATCTGGGAAAATATGGTCATTCTGTAAAATAAATATGGGTATCCTGTCCAGCTAAAGGCTAGTATTGGAGTAGTTAGGCTACAAACTTTATAGGCATCCTAAAAATGATATGTATCTATGTGATTGGTTGGCAAGTCTATTGGCCTATTACATAAGCCGTGAATCAAATATGGGACTTTGATAGTAACAATATATATGACCACAAGATGGTGACAGATTATATCAATGGAAAACTTTTCTATAAACAGAGATGCAATTAAAAATGTGACCACAAGATGGTGCTAAAACACCATCACTTGAAGAATGGATGCACAGACCTAACTCACCACAAGATGGAGATACGCCATAGACGTCACGTTCCCGGCTATAAATACGGAACCCATGCGGAATTACGTAATACACGCTCTGACGAAGCTCTGGGGGCGGGGCGAAATGCATTAGCGCGACTTACAGACATACCCGCACGCCGAGCCGCCATGTCAGCGTGGTAACTATACTGCTAAACCATAGAAAGAGTCTGGGCCCAGTGAAACACTATGGAGACACACAGCGCAACAACAAGCTGATAAGTATATATACAAGCTACGTATCTGTGGATATCAATCTGTGTAGAAGTCCCTGTTGCGAGTGGACAGGTGGACGAGCGCTTCTCTATCTTTGGAAACTTATAGATTTTGCTAACCAAGAGGACTATACAGATAGTCTCAGACATCAGATAAGTCTTAGACATAAGGTGGTCTGATCAGATGATGGTCACTATGAACATTGTTATTTCAACAAAGACACCTATGTATGCTATCTATGCTGCAGCTCTCAATCTAGATCCGGAACCAATTCCATTATGTGGTGTATTTTTTTGAAAGCATGCTAACGTTTTTTCTTTTTTCTGATGGTACCACAGTTTTTTCGTATGGACAATTTAGGTTGTGTGTATGGATACCGTGAGCTTAATAGGTCCCAAGTTTTCACAAACCAGAGGTTTATATGAATATATGTGATGAGGTTACCATGCGTTATATGGTTTGAATATTTAACTGGCGGCAATATATACGTGATCATATTGGTCCCTACTTTTCTGCCTCTGTGAGAGTATTAAAAATGTTTTCCTGACTGTCATTTCGACAGTATACCCAGGATACCTCACGTTTTTTACTGGAGGCTTTGAGGGGTACCAAGATGGTCTATAATATATAAGGCGAGGGTTTTTATATTAAGGGATGGGGCACACAGGTGCATACTAAGGGTGGCTTGGTCATCACTGATAGATAAGTTTGGATAGCTTTTACCAATCTTTTTTCTAACAATACAATAAACAATTTATATTTTTGCAATAAACAAATTGCTATGAATTTTATTCTATACTAATAGTATGCGACATATACTGGCTTGGTAGTTTGGTGTTTTTTGTCTCTGGAAAAGAGACCTGTCTTTGCTTTGCAAGTTTCAGACCTGCTCTGCTGCTGAGGAATTTGCATACATTTGTTATGCAAATTGCCTAGCTGCCTCCTTTGAAGGCTGGCAGTATAAATACCATGTTCTCCCAGAATCCTTTGCTGGTCATTTTAATGGTTTGTTACTGCTAAACACTCCTAGAGTGTCAGCCTTGCCTGTTTGTTAAAGATTATCTTAGAGTAATTCTTGGGACTGTACTAGGCATTCCCTCTAGTGCAGTCGGATTGTATTATCTGTTTTGCCAGTACAGTCTTTCTGTCGCGATTGTCCTGTCACCAGCGGCGGTCGACAGGAAATCGTTCTGTCTGTCTGGGAGTGTAGGCCAGAGCTGCGGTTGCTACTGGCTGCTCCATCTGTCTGGATCACACTTGCCCTAGTGGTAGTGGCAGTGCCTCCTTCTGTATTCTGCCTTTGGGGTGCTAACCAGAGCAGCGGTTGCTACTGGTAGCCCCTTCTGTTCATCTGTCTGGATCGCACTCGCCCTAGTGGTAGTGGCAGTGCCTCCTTCTGTATTCTGCCTTTGGGGTGCTAACCAGAGCAGCGGTTGCTACTGGTAGCCCCTTCTGTTTATCTGTCTGGATCGCACTTGCCCTAGTGGTAGTGGCAGTGCCTCCTTCTGTATCTCTGCTTTAGGGGTGCTAGCCAGAGCAGTGGTTGCTACTGGCAGCCCCACCTGTCTGTCTGTCTTGTCTGATACGAACGCTTGCTGTAGGCTCGGTGAGGTAACCGTTTAGCAAGCGTTCGCGTTCTCTATTTCGTGTTTGTCTGTCATTGATTAGTAAGGGTGGCACGCTTATCACTGGGCGCCTAACGCACGGTGATCGTGCAGAAACGCGTTCGCTGTTGTGAATGAGTGCGGTGTTAGCGTTTAGTTAGCGTTTGTTATTTTCTTTATTAGTTCTGATTCTTGTTTGCTGTGCCTTTGCTACTCTCGTGCTCTGTCCTTCTCAGTCTGGTGTCTGTTGGCAATTGCCATTCTTGCGATTGCATTCGCGCTTTCTTTCCGTTGATGTGTGTTCACCGTCGCTGGGGAGTGACTAGATTGGTGAACACACATTCTGTCTGTCCCTGTGCTATTTCTCTTTGAGGGCTATTCAGCCCTGCTTGATCCTGCTTGTACAATTCCCATCTGGCATCTGTGACAGTGCAGAGGTAGGGCTCGTCTGCACTCCACAGCTCCATCTGCCGGTGGGAATTGCCCTCTACCGATGCATTGCACCTAACCTGGGTTCTCCCAATTACACGTTTGTGGAGGATTTCCGCCGCGTCAGCGCACGTCTGGTGCGCTGACCACGGAAACGATTCCGCAAACGTTACAGCTGCTTACGGATTGCTTTTAAATGCTGTTGAAGGGACATTTGATTGACTAGCAATCAGGAGTTCATTAAGAGGATATGGCAATGGAGATATACCTAACCAGTTATGAATCACAAAAGATATGAATTCCAAGGGCTTCTGCCTCAGAGTAGTTTGATCCAAAACATCAACTGCCCAATCAAAAAGCTTGCCCTTGAAGAGAGTGCAAACGATCCGATCAGCCCAGGTAGAAAATGCAGAAGCCTGAAAATCTGGATTTAACAAAAATCTAAGCAATTTGGGCAGAAATTTGCTTGCTATTTCACAGTCAAACTTTTCAAATCTTTCAAAAGACAGGGAACCATAACACACAGTGTGAGAGGCCTCCTCCATTTGATTTTGTGTTTGACCCATCATAATGTAATGCTGGGGGGTCATACTTTCTGACCACCCAGCACAACAAGGCTAAGAGCTGGATAATGGAAGAGGCTACACAGGCTGCCCAGAGCAACTGCAGCTCTAGGCTTCTTATAAGACGCAATGGCAGCGCAGTGCGATGTTGCACTGCTCTTGCAATAGTAAACATTCAGACAGATACAAGAGAGACTGGAGTGAGGTAGCCAATAGCAATCGCAGCAATAGCTACCTCGCAAGGACAGGACTAGGAGGACAGAGGCTGACAGAATGAATGCTTGCTAATCTAGTCACTTCCTCAGTGACAGCAAGCATTCACAAAGACTAGAGTGAGGTAACCAATAGCAACCGCAGCAATGGCTACCTTGCACGAACAGGACTATGCTAGCTAAGCACGGGTGATCACGCTAAGCGCAACCTACCGAAATGTGCTAAATATTGACTAGCTGAACACAGGATATCAAAAGTTCGAGTACGTATATATCAGCGGCACTGATATATCACCTTGACACGAATACAAGGAAAACATTTTACTTTCTGTGCTGACATTTTTCAAATAAAGTAAAATTTCTATATATATTTTTGTCCACATGTATGGTGCTACATGTCTTTGATAAAAAAAAAATTCAATAAGTGTACATTTATTGGTTTGGGTAAAAGTTATAGCGTTTACAAACTATGGTGCAAAAAGTTAATTTTCCCATTTTGAAGCATCTGACTTTTCTGAGCACCTGACATGTTTCATGAGGGGCTAGAATTCCAGGATAGTATAAATACCCCCCAAATGACCCCATTTTGGAAAGAAGAAATCCCAAAGTATTCACTAAGAGGCATGGTGAGTTCATAGAAGATTTTATTTTTTGTCACAATTTAGCGGAAAATGACACTTTGTGACAAAAAAAAAGGTTTCCATTTTTGCTAACTTGTGACAAAAAAAAATGAAAACTGCCACGGACTCACCATGCCCCTCTCTGAATACTTTGGGGTGTCTACTTTCCAAAATGGAGTCATTTGTGGGATGTGTTTACTTTCCTGGCATTTTGGGGGGTGCTAAATTGTAAGCACCCCTGTAAAGCCTAAAGGTGCTCATAGGACTTTGGACCCCTTAGCGCACGTAGGCTGCAAAAAAGTGTCACACATGTGGTATTGCCGTACTCAGGAGAAATAGTATAATGTGTTTTTTTGGGTGTATTTTTTACACATGCCCATGCTGGGTGGAAAAAATATCTCTATATATTACATTTTTATTATTTTTTTTTTACACACAATTGTCCATTTACAGAGATATTTCTCCCACCCAGCATGGGTATGTGTAAAAATACACCCCAAAACACATTATACTACTTCTCCTGAGTACGGCTATACCACACGTGTGACACTTTTTTGCAGCCTAGGTGCGCTAAGGGGCCCAAAGTCCTATGAGTACCTTTAGGATTTTACAGGTCATTTTGAGGCATTTGGTTTCTAGACTACTCCTCATGGTTTAGGGCCCCTAAAATGCCAGGGCAGTATAGGAACCCCACAAGTGACCCCATTTTAGAAAGAAGACACCCCAGGGTGTTCCGTTAGGAGTATGGTGAGTTCATAGAAGATTTTATTTTTTGTCACAAGTTAGCGGAAATTGATTTTTATTGGTTTTTTTTCACAAAGTGTCATTTTCCACTAACTTGTGACAAAAAATAAAATCTTCTATGAACTCACCATACACCTAACGGAATACCTTGGGGTGTCTTCTTTCTAAAATGGGGTCACTTGTGGAGTTCCTATACTGCCATGGCATTTTAGGGGCCCTAAACCGTGAGGAGTAGTCTAGAAACCAAATGCCTCAAAATGACCTGTAAAATCCTAAAGGTACTCATAGGACGTTGGGCCCCTTAGCGCACCTAGGCTGCAAAAGTGTGACACATGTGGTATTTCCGTACTCAGAAGAAGTAGTATAATGTGTTTTGGGGTGTATTTTTACACATACCCATGCTGGGTGGGAGAAATATCTCTGTTAATGACAATTTTTTGATTTTTTTTTTTACACACAATTGTCCATTTACAGAGATATTTCTCCCACCCAGCATGGGTATGTGTAAAAATACACCCCAAAACACATTATAATACTTCTCCTGAGTACGGCTATACCACACGTGTGACACTTTTTTGCAGCCTAGGTGCGCTAAGGGGCCCAAAGTCCTATAAGTACCTTTAGGATTTTACAGGTCATTTTGAGGCATTTGGTTTCTAGACTACTCACAGTTTAGGGCCCCTAAAATGCCAGGGCAGTATAGGAACCCCACAAGTGAACCCATTTTAGAGAGACAACACCCCAAGGTATTCTGTTAGGAGTATGGTGAGTTCATAGAAGATTTTATTTTTTGTCACAAGTTAGCGGAAATTGATTTTTATTGTTTTCTTTTTCACAAAGTGTGATTTTCCACTAACTTGTGACAAAAAATAAAATCTTCTATGAACTCATCATACACATAACGGAATACTTTGGGTGTCTTCTTTCTAAAATGGGGTCACTTGTGGGGTTCCTATACTGCCCTGGCATTTTAGGGGCCCAAAACCATGAGGAGTAGTCTGGAAACCAAATGCCTCAAAATGACTGTTCAGGGGTATAAGCATCTGCAAATTTTGATGACAGGTGGTCTATGAGGGGCCGAATTTAGTGGAACCGGTCATAAGCAGGGTGGCCTCTTAGATGACAGGTTATATTGGCACTGAAGTGCAGGAAGCGCAGGATGTTCTCAAATCGTGACCTGGACATGGCAGTAGAGAGCATGGGCATGTGATGTATTGGGTGCATAGACCAATAAGACCGCAATACAATCTTTTTGACTAGACCCATGTAAAGGAGAAGGCCCCAAAAAATGTTACATTCGGAAACTTGGAGTGGTTTTCACTGAAAAGGCTGGGCCCGGTAGCTTCTTGGATTGGCGGTTGCGTATTGTGTGGCATAACAGTTGGTCTCAGCCACAATTAAGTCATAGAGACCAGCAGTGATCAGGAAAAAAAATTCTGGCACTGCGGTGGGGTGGGTGAGGGTTTGGCCGGGTGATCAGAAGTCCGCAGGGGGCAGATTAGGGCCTGATCTGATGGATAGGAGTGCTAGGGGGTGACAGGTGGTGACAGGAGGTGATTGTGATTGATGGGTGTCTCAGGGTGGTATTAGAGGGGGGAATAGATGCAAGCAATGCACTGGGGAGGTGATCAGGGAGGGTCTGAGGGCGATCTGAGGGTGTGGGCGGGTAATTGGGTGCCCGCAAGGGGCAGATTAGGGTCTGATCTGATGGGTAGCAGTGACAGGTGGTGACAGGGGGTTATTGATGGGTGATCAGTGGGTAATTAGAGGGGAGAACAGATGTAAATAATGCACTAGGGAGGTGATCAGGGGGTCTGAGGGCGATCTGAGGGTGTGGGCGGGTGTTTGTGTGCCCGCAAGGGGCAGATTAGGGTCTGATCTGATGGGTAGCAGTGACAGGTGGTGACAGGGGGTGACGGGGTGATTGATAGGTGATCATGGTGTGATTAGAGGGGAGAATAGATGCAAGCAATGCATTGGCGAGGTGATCCGGTGGGGTCTGAGGGCGATCAGAGGGTGTGGGCGGGTAATTGGGTGCCCGCAAGGGGCAGATTAGGGTCTGATCTGATGGGTAGCAGTGACAGGTGGTGACAGGGGGTGATTGATGGGGGATCAGTGGGTGATTAGAGGGGAAAACAGATGTAAACAATGCACTCGGAAGGTGATCTGAGGGTGGGTCTGCGGGCGATCTGAGGGTGTGGGAGGGTGATCAGGTGCCCACAAGGGGCAGATTAGGGACTGATCTGATGGTTGGCAGTGACAGGTGGTGACAGGGGGTGATTAATGGGAGATTGACAGGTAATTGACAGGTGATCAGTGGGTGATTACAGGGGAGAAATGATGTATACAGTACACAGGGGGGGGGGGGTCTTGGGAGGATCTGAGGGTGTGTGGGGGGGTGATCAGGAGCCCCCAGGGGGCAGTTTAGGACCTAATCTAAAAAATAGTGTTAGCAGATAGTGACAGGGGGTGATTGATGGGTGATTAGGGGGGTGATTGGGTGCAAACAGCGGTCTGAGGGGGTGATCCGGGGGGGGGGGGGCCTGAGGGGTGCTGTGGGCGATCAGGGGGCAGGATCAGTGTTCTGTTGTGCTTACTAGTGGGGCTGCCTCCTGCCCTGGTGGTCCCTCGATCACTGGGACCACCAGGGCAGGAGGCAGCCTGTATAATACACTTTGTATACATTACAAAGTGTATTATACACTTTGCATGCGGCAGATCGGGGGTTAACAACCCGCTAGCGCTTCTAAATAGCCGGCGGGTTGACGTCGCAGGTGGGCGAAGCCTAATGCCGGCGGATGCGCGCAATCCCCGGCTAATTAGTCTCCCGGGTGCTGCCGCTGATCGGCGTTAGGCGGTCCTGGGGGTGCCACTTTGTCGACGCCCATCGGTAGTGGGCGGTCGTCAAGTGGTTAAGAGTCGATTTAAAAAGAGAGGATACTAAAATTCTTGCATTAAAAAGGCTTATAATAGAGCAATTAACTCTGATTGTAGTACCCTTACACAAACTCGTGAGAAATCAAAGGCGAAATACAGTTCTGAATAGGGTCTCCATTGTTACTTCTTATAATAAACAACAACAGCAATTCTATAAAATTCTTACCAAGCAATGGCACGTTTTGACTGACGATATCAAAATCTGCCAGTGTGCTCCAGAAAAAACGAAAGTTGTATTTTGGAAGGCTCCTACCATCTCTAATAGAGTGGTTAAAAGTCACTATCGAGGCAATAGCCGGGGTGACCCGTGCAGAGCAAAAGGTGTGTTTAGGTGTGGATCTTGCAACCAATGTCCATTTGTGACGGTTGGGCGATCTGTCACCTTTCCACTAGAGTGGGACCGAACCTCCGATTTTAGGTTCGCGAACCGGGTTCGCGAACTTCCGCGTAAGGTTCGGTTCGCGTAAAGGTTCGCGAACCGCAATAGACTTCAATGGGGATGCGAACTTTGAAAAAAAAAAAATTATGCTGGCCACAAAAGTGATGGAAAAGATGTTTCAAGGGGTCTAACACCTGGACCCCCAGGTGGAGGAGTGGGATACATGCCAAAAGTCCCCGGGAAAAATCTGGATTTGACGCAAAGCAGCGTTTTAAGGGCAGAAATCACATTGAATGCTAAATGACAGGCCTAAAGTGCTTTAAAACATCTTGCATGTGTATACATCAATCAGGTAGTGTAATTAAGGTACTGCTTCACACTGACACACCAAACTCACCGTGTAATGCACCGCAAACAGCTGTTTGTGTAGTGACGGCCGTGCTGGACTGGTGCGCACCATGGCGAGAACAGGTATGCAGTGGCGGGTTCACTGAACAGAACAGGTATGCAGTGGCGGGTTCACTGAACAGAACAGGTATGCAGTGGCAGGTTCACTGAACAGGTATGCAGTGGTGGGTTCACTGAACAGGTATGCAGTGGTGGGTTCACTGAACAGGTATGCAGTGGTGGGTTCACAGTACAGGTATGCAGTGGTGGGTTCACAGAACAGGTATGCAGTGGTGGGTTCAAAGTACAGGTATGCAGTGGTGGGTTCACAGAACAGGTATGCAGTGGCAGGTTCACTGAACAGGTATGCAGTGGCAGGTTCACTGAACAGGTATGCAGTGGTGGGTTCACTGAACAGGTATGCAGTGGCAGGTTCACTGAACAGGTATGCAGTGGTGGGTTCACTGAACAGGTATGCAGTGGTGGGTTCACAGTACAGGTATGCAGTGGTGGGTTCACAGAACAGGTATGCAGTGGCAGGTTCACTAAACAGGTATGCAGTGGTGGGTTCACTGAACAGGTATGCAGTGGTGGGTTCACTGAACAGGTATGCAGTGGTGGGTTCACAGTACAGGTATGCAGTGGTGGGTTCACAGTACAGGTATGCAACAGAACAGGTATGCAGCCAGGAACAAGCTAAGCCTAACTAATCTTTCCCTATGAGAGACAGTCTGCAGCAGCTCGCCCTACTCTCACTAACGCAGGCACACAAGTGAGCCTAATGGCCGCCGCTGCCTGCCTTTTATTAGGGGGGGAGTGGCTCCAGGGGCTAGTTTAGCCTAATTGGCTACACTGGGCCTGCTGACTGTGATGTAGAGGGTCAAAGTTGACCCTCATGGTGCATTATGGGGCGAACCGAACTTCCGCAAAAGTTCGCCTGCGGGACGCGAACGCGAACCACTGAAGTTCGCAGGCGAACCGTTCGGCCCAACTCTACTTTCCACACGTAAACAGGACTGTTCAGATCAAACATTTCATAAACTGTGATACCGAAGCAGTTATCTATGTACTTAAATGTACATGTGAACAGGGGCGTAACTAGAAGTCCCCGGGCCCCCTGCAAGAATTTGAGCGGGCCGTTTTGGGGGGGGCAGGAGGGGTTGCAGCATAAGGGGCGAGCTTGGTAGCAGGTCGGTGGGGGGGGGACGGTCCCCCCCTCCCTCACCTGGGCTCTCCCCTCTGCGCTCCCCTCCTGCATCTATGTAAGTGGCAGCAGCAGCGGCGGCGGTAGCGGAGGCGGCGGTAGCGGCGGCGGCTGCAGCAGCAGCTGTAACTACCTCCATCCACCACTGGAGGTTGCCGATCTGCAAGGGCTTCACATTACTTTCACATTACTTCCTGACAGTAATGTGAAGCTCTTGCAGATCGGCAACCTCCGTGGTGGATGGAGGTAATTATAGCTGCCACCGCTGCTGCTGCCACTTACATAGAGGCAGGAGGGGAGCGCAGAGGGGAGAGCCCGGGACCGTCCCCCCTCCCCAACGACATGCTACCAAGCTCTCCCCTCATGCTGCAACCCCTCCTGCACCCCCAAAATGACCATGAGCGGGTCCCGGGCCCCCCCGCTGGGGCAGCAGCTGCTTCCCCTATTGTTATGCCAGTGTATGTGATGCCTTTTATATTGGCAAAACTATGCGGAATTTCCGCAGACGGATTTAGAAACACCCACAAGATGTCATTAGTCATAATCTTCACTCCCCAGTTGCAAGACACGTAGTGTCCTGCCAGTCCAGTCCACAGAATTTGATTACATTCAGTGCAGTGGATTGCCTACATCCTTATCCTAGGGGTGGCAATCTGGACAACCTACTGCTCCAACGTGAATGTCGTTGGATTTATTAACTTAAGGCTACAGCCCCTCCAGGACTAAATGGTGAATTTAAATATACCCCATTTCTGTGATTCTGGATGGAGCTTTCTCTGCTTAGAATTCCCCTTCTTCTTTTTTCCTTCTCCCTTCCCCGTTCTTCATATTTTCCGATCCCTTTCCTTTGCTTCCTGTCTATTCCTTAGGTGTGAGGTGCTGCCGGCTGGGCGGAGTTTCTACATGGGCGCTGACCAGGGGGGGTGTGATGCATGGCAGTTTGGTTGCCTAGCAGCTTGCCCCTCCCCTTGGTGTCGGCGCTCGCCATGCTGGAGACGCCGACTGCACATTGGGCATGCACGGTCCGCATAATTTCCGTCTGAGCCCAGGTTGCGAAGCAATGCAGAAGACGCGCACCTACGCACAGCGCAGCCGATGCACTTCCGTGAGAACACCTTTTGTGGCATCGGGGAAAGTATGCGACTTATAAACGGCAGGCACAGAGCGGTCTAAAGTCCTGAGGAGCCAGATATTCCAGCGAAACCGGTCAACAATGATTGTTATACAGCCCCATCACCTCCAGCCCACGCAAAGGATCCAGTGGAGGCCCTTTGCAGTCTAACAAACTGGACCTTTTACAAGTGCATACGGAAACAGCATATGAACTGGCATACGTTTGAACATGCATCTGGAAGTATGGTAGCTATGTTTTTTCTCACAAATTTTCCAGTTTTTCGGCTATACCACTTGCCATTATAAAGATTACTTGAAAGTGCATGTAATTCCTTATGCATACTGGATGTTGCGATTGGACATCTGCTAAAATCTGGATTGATGATACAGTCTATTACAACCATCTTTATTGTGATGTGGATGCTGAGATTGAGCTCCTATAAGTCTATTCCTTTTTTTGGCAATTGAACTTATCATCTGGATATAACAGCTAAATGCATGTTTCTTTATCTGCTAAGGAGACCATTCCGATATTGGATGTTGCGATTGGACATCTATTGCTATCTCTGCCCATCATAACCATACTGCATTTGAACAATTGGTACCATATAGTTAGTTTATAATTGGCATGATACAAATTACAATCTATGCATCAATGCAATTCTCTGATCAAACTAATATTTAATATTGGCTATATTTATGCTGGACTTGGGTGCTGAATTGATAACCAGACCCTGTGCCTCTTTTCCTGCCAAAGGGTGTTATTTTATACTGTTTGTCTTTTTTGTATTTAATAAATGTTTTCGTAACTTTTACTATTTGAGCCATTGAGTGTTTTTGGTTTGCAGACTGGGTTCTGCCACCACAATTTCCTGTTTTATTATCCAAACCACTCTGGGTCATACATAATTGTGCATATCAAGATTATTATTCTTAGGACAGTGGGCTGTTGGTTGGAACGCATTTTTTTTCATACCTGATTTTTAACCCTTTCAGGCAGAGAAAGAAAAAAAAGAACACAGCCAAGTTATTTGTGTGCTTGGCACTTTGCATACTCATCATGTCACATGTCACCTCGGTTGTCCTTTAATAATGTATGCTCAAACAATGAGCAATTCGGAACTACTTTTTTTCTGTAACATCCCCTGTGATGGCGGGTACGCCGGATGTCCCTGCAGCCGCCTTTGTTCTCGGTTCTGAGGCCCCACCCGTTCCGCTGGAGTCTAGCACGCCAGGGACGGGACTGTCAGTTATTCATAGGGTCGCTGTCTTACGCGGGCTCGCGAGGAGACAGGACCTTTATGCTGGGGGAAGGCGCGTCAGCTGACCTGCCGGTCGGCTGACGTCAGTAGAGACTCACTGCGCTCGGATTGGCTGATTGGCAGGGGCGTGGCTGTGGGCTCTCCTCGCGGCTTTATAAGCTTTCTCCGCTCACTTGCAAACTGTCTGCTGTTGCAAACACGTCAGTATTAGCGCTCAGACCTTAGACTAGTTCCGGTGTGTTTTGATCTTGGAGGAAACCAGGGATTTCACACAAGACTAGGATTATTGCCTTATTGTATTATTGATATTCTGTGTACGACTCTGGCTTATCTCTGACTCTGATTCTGCTCTACGTTTCTGTACTTCTGCCCATCTGATCTAAGTTGCCGTACCTCTGCCTGAATCATTACTATTCTCTTGCCTTCTGATTTTGTACTGTACCAGCCTGTCTGTTGCTGAACCTTGCCTGTCTGACCCTTCTACTCTCCAGTGAGCCCTTGTCACTGGAGAGGTGCTCTGATAGTACCCACCAGCCCCTCTGGTGAGGTCTAGCTAAACTATCTAGTTACTATTGTTGGTAGTACCCACCAGCTCCTCTGGTGGGGTCTAGCTACTATTTAGTTACTGTTGCTGATAGCGCTCACCAGCCCCTCTGGTGTGGGCTCCTAGCTACCCAGCTTCTATCTTGGCTAGTACCCTCCAGCTCCTCTGGTGGGGCCTAGCACAGTTTGGTTGCAGATAGTACCCACCAGCTCCACTGGTGAGGTTTAGTCAAACTATCTGCCATTTCCTCTGGTAGTTCTCTCCAGCCCCTCTGGTGAGATCCATGGGCGTAGGGCCCGAGGTCGCAGCGGTCGCACCCGTGACTGGGCCCGGCTCCTGCAGCCTGAGGGGAGGGGCCCGGGGCCCCCGCATGTGTGTGTGTGTATACTGGCAGCGGCAGGGCACTTAATTAACCTGGCCGGCTCTGGCGGGCTTGGCTCCCAGACAGATACAGTGCGTGCAGTGCAGACACATCCACGCACTGTCTGCCTGCCTGGTCTCCAGAGCAATTATCTCCCTTCCCTCGCTCTCTTCAGACAGCAGCGGCCACTTCAGTGTGTGTGACTGCTATACGTCACACACACAACAAAGTCACGCTGTCTGGGCTGGCTCTGATCTCTGAGCTGCTGTTGCAGCTGCTGTCACTTACTCCATCCTGACCTTCCGGACCGCCCCTCCACGCTCCAGTTGGCCCTTCACTGATCTCTGGCTGGCCTGGCTCCTCCCACATCCCTCGAGTGAGCTCAGCTGCAGATTCAGCCAGAGTCAGTGTGGGAAAGTCGTGTTTGTCGCCTGCAATCTGCTGCCATAGACAGTCAGTGGGGAGGTCGAGGAGTCTGGAGCTTTGTAAGTCCGGGCTGCATTGCTTCTCCTACTGTGTCCCTGTCTCTCTCCCTAGTCCCTATGGCTGTCTCCCCCCCCCCCCTGTCTCTCCCTATGGCTGTCCCCACCCCCCCCTGTCCCTGTCTCTCTCCCTATGGCTGTTTCCCCCCGCCCCCCTTGTCCCTGTCTATCCCTATGGCTGTCCCCCCCCCCCCCCTGTGTCTCCCTATGGCTGTCTTCCCTCCCCCCTGTGTCCCTGTCTCTCCCTATGGTGTCTTCCCTCCCCCCCCCCCCCCCCGTGTCCCTGTCTTTCCATATGGCTGTCTCTCCCCCCGTGTCCCTGTCTCCCCCCCCCGTGTCCCTCCCTATCCCCTCGTGTCCCTCCCTATCTCTCCCTATGGCTGTCTCCCCCACCTGTGTCCCTTTCTCTCTCCCTGTGGCTGTCTCCCTACCTGTGTCCGTGTCTCTCCCTGTGGCTGTCTCTCTCCTTGTGTCCCTTTCTCTCTCCCTGTGGCTGTCTCCCTACCTGTGTCCCTGTGTCTCTCCCTGTGGCTGTCTCTCTCCTTGTGTCCTCGTCTCTCTCCCTGTGTCCTCGTCTCTCTCCCTGTGTCCCGGTCTCTCTCCCGGTTTCCCTGTGTCTCTCCCTGTGGCTGTCTCTCTCCCTGTGTCCCTTTCTCTCTCCCTGTGGCTGTCTCCCTACCTGTGTCCCTGTGTCTCTCCCTGTGGCTGTCTCTCTCCTTGTGTCCTTGTCTCTCTTCCTGTGTCCCGGTCTCTCTCCTGGTTTCCCCGTGTCTCTCCCTGTGGCTGCCTCTCTTCCTGAGTCCCAGTCTCTCTCCCTGTGGCTGTCTCTCTCCCTGTGTCCCTGTCTCTCTCCATGTCCCTGTCTCTCTCCCTGTGTCCCTGTCTCTCTCCCTCTGTCCCTGTCTCTCTCCCTGTGGCTGTCTCTCTCCCTCTGTCCCTGTCTCTCCCTGTCCTCGTCTCTCTCCCTGTGTCCCTGTCTCTTTCCCTGTGTCTCTCCTGTGTCCCTGTCTCTCTCCCTGGCTATCTATACTGAGGCACCTACTCTTGGCTACCTATACTGAGGCACCTATTCCTGGCTACCTATACTGGGGCACCTATTCCTGGCTATCTGTACTAGGAGCACCTATTATTATTATTTAGTATTTATATAACACCAACATCTTTCTCAGCACTGTACAGAGTATATTGTCTTGTCACTAACTGTCCCTCAGAGGAGCTCACAATCTAATGCCTACCTGGCTACCTATACTGGGAGCACCTATTCCTGGGTTACCTATTCTGGAACACCTATACCTGGCTACCTATACCTTAGTTACCTGTACCTGGCTATTTAATGTAGGGGGGGGCCCAGGTCCAAATTCCGCATCGGGGCCCTGAGGTTTGTAGCTACGCCACTGGTGAGATCTACCTTCTACTGTTGCACCAAACACTATTGTCACTACATCTCTGCTTTCTATACTTGCATTATTGGTGATACTGCAGATCACCACATAATCAGGTATAGAGTCTGCATTATTGGTGATTCTGCAGATCACACAATAATCAGACGTCTTTGTTTCTACACCAATACGTTATACAATCGTTACATTTTCATTATGCTAATGATTCGCAAGCAATATCTAATTTTTTGACAATGAGAATGCAACAGTATATGCACTATAAAAATATCTGAATAAGAAACCCTTTATGCTGCATCTATGTCTAGATAAATATAGATCTGGGTCTTTATATACCCTGCCTTATACTGCTGCAACAGGAAGGAAAGGAAGCGTCATCCTTGTCTAAGAGTAACTGCAACAAACAAGAGTACACCACCCCTCATGAGTATCACTCATACGTCAAAATTGAAATCTTTCAATGTTCTTATGCTGACCACAACTTCCCTTTTTAGCCCTGAGAACAGCAAACTGCCTCTTAAAATGACAGAATAAGTCACTTGAGCAGTCTGTGATACAAGGTTTGCAAGAAAATCACTGGTAAATATTTTGTTACTGACAATGTGATTCATGAAAGCACAATAATAACAGATAAACTTGTTTAAAGTTGCTAGGGTGCTTGTTACTATCAAGTACCTTAAAAGAGAACTCAACAAAGTGTCATTGAATTAGACATTTTGAATGTATACATTTAAAACATTTTAAAAAAAAGTTAATAGCTACAAGAAGTTTTAAAGCATTAGCTTTGAAGTAAGTAATTTGGGCACGATCCACTACAAAATAGCCTGATACCATGGCTTCAATTCCCTAAGCATTACCACATTTGGTAATGTAGAAAACAGCTGATTTTAGTTTGTCAAACATCAATTTACTACAGCTGTTACTGCATGAAAAAGTAAAATTAGTGACTAGTGAGGTAAATGCCAATAATTACTATTATTACTAATTGGATTTCCACATAGTCCTCCATGACAAGTCGACCAGGAGATTGCCCTGCCTATCCTAACAATATTCGTGAGTCCAGGACCACCCACACTTGGCTCAAGGTTAAGGTGTGTGCCCAGATCCTCACCCCTGTACCAGGGGGTCGCAATCACCAAGTCTCCCGAAGGATCCGCACCAGTGGTACTCTCCAGAGATCGCGAATTCGAATTTACCCGTGATCACTGGTAGATTTTCATGATTGCTGAACTCGAATTCGAATTCGAAGAGTGATACTGCTTCTGAATTCGAATGTACCCGAATAGTCACTCTCGAATTCGGCCTTGATCACGGGTGTTAACCCGTGATCACGAATTCGGATGCTGTATCCAGGGGATGACGTCATTGGGCCAATCAGAAGGCCCCCAGCCGAGGCCCTAGCAACCAATCAGAGGAGGGGAGCCTGGCCCTCCCCTCCTCTATATAGGACGGCGGCCATGTTAAGGATCCCGTCCTTGCTTGTGACTCTGCGATACTGAGAGCATCTTCAGTGCTGCTGTTCGTCTGAGCAAGTGCTTGTCTCACTGTTAACCCAGCGTTTGCATCCTACTCTCATTCTACACACATTGATTATATTGTTTTATTAATAGATAGTTATTTGATTGTTATAGTTCAGTCGGTGTATATACTGTATACTGTGCTAGGCTAGTGTTAGTCTGTGTGCAGGCTAGAGCCTGCTAGCCTAGGTAGCCTTAGCCTACTAGCTGTAGGTAGGTTAGGGATTATAGTTATTACTACTAGTAGTTGTACTTGTGTAATAGTTTAGTTAATTTGTACTGTTAGTGTTAGTCTCAGTCTGTGAGTTGATTTAGTGACGCAACTTCAGTACTGTGTTTAGCAGGCAGGCCTCTGATTCTGCCTGACTCTATTGATTGTGTTTGTGTGTGACGGACAGCTTTTACTGTAACTCACTGTCACACTAGTTAATCGACTACTGTAGACTACTCTTACTAAGTACTAGGGATTATAGTTAGTAGTTGTGTTGTGCGGATTAGCAGAGGGAAAAGGGAAAACAACGTGCACCTTCCGTCCTTTGATGTGTGTATTTGTTAGCAGCAGAAATAGTCCATCATATCAAGTATCTTACATAAGCCTTCTCGTTACATGACCCATGCGTAGACAGTGGTGGTGGAGGAGGTGGGTGGCGGGTGAGGATGGCGGAGAGCGACGGCCGTTTCGTGTCACACGGACACTTGGTCACGCTGCGTACCACCTAAAGGCGACAGACACCAAAGATCAAGACGAAGGTGGTGAGAGAATTTTTGCTTTTTTATTTCCTTCCACTGCAATTCTTATAGGAGTGCCGCACTACACTTTTCTTTCTTGTATGAATAAGTAGTTGTGTTGTGTACTAGTTTCGTTAATTTGTACTGATACTGTCTGCTAGTCTGTCAGTTGATTTAGTGCTGCCCGCGCCCGGCACCCACAGCTGCACATTTCCAGTGCTGCTGTTCATCTGAGCAAGTGCTTTTCAACTGTTTAACACAGTGTTTTGCTTTACAGTGGGTTGCAAAAGTATTCGGCCCCCTTGAAGTTTTCCACATTTTGTCACATTACTGCCACAAACATGCATCAATTGTATTGGAATTCCACGTGAAAGACCAATACAAAGTGGTGTACATGTGAGAAGTGGATCGAAAATCATACATCATTCCAAACATTTTTTACAAATAAATAACTGCAAAGTGGGGTGTGCGTAATTATTCGGCCCCCTGAGTCAATAGTTTGTAGAACCACCTTTTGCTGCAATTACAGCTGCCAGTCTTTTAGGGTATGTCTCTACCAGCTTTGCACAGAGACTGAAATCCTTGCCCATTCTTCTTTGCATAACAGCTCCAGCTCAGTCAAATTAGATGGACAGTGTTTGTGAACAGCAGTTTTCAGATCTTGCCACAGATTCTTGATTGCATTTAGATCTGGACTTTGACTGGACCATTCTAACACATAGATATGTTTTGTTTTAAACCATTCCATTGTTGCCCTGGCTTTATGTTTAGGGTCATTGTCCTGCTGGAAGGTGAACCTCCGCCCCAGTCTCAAGTCTTTTGCAGTCTCCAAGAGGTTTTCATCCAAGTTTGCCCTGTATTTGGCTCCATCCATCTTCCCATCAACTCTGACCAGCTTCCCTGTCCCTGCTGAAGAGATGCACTCCCCAAAGCATGATGCTGCCACCACCATATTTCACAGTGGGAATGGTGTGTTCAGAGTGATGTGCAGTGTTAGTTTTCTGCCATACATAGCGTTTTGCATTTTGGCCAAAAAGTTCCATTTTGGTCTCATCTGACCAGAGCACCTTCTTCCACATGGTTGCTGTGTCCCCCACATGGCTTATGGCAAACTGCAAACGGGACTTCTTATGCTTTCTGTTAACAATGCCTTTCTTCTTGCCACTCTTCCATAAAGACCAACTTTGTACAGTGCATGACTAATAGTTGTCCTATGGACAGAGTCTCCCACCTGAGCTGTAGATCTCTGCAGCTCGTCCAGAGTCACCATGGGCCTCTTGACTGCATTTCTGATCAGCGCTCTCCTTGTTCGGCCTGTGAGTTTAGGTGGATGGCCTTGTCTTGGTAGGTTTACAGTTGTGCCATACTCCTTCCATTTCTGAATGATCGCTTGAACAGTGCTCCTTGGGATGCTCAAGGCTTTGGAAATCTTTTTGTAGCCTAAGCCTGCTTTAAATTTCTCAATAACTTTATCCCTGACCTGTCTTTGACCTGTCTTGTGTGTTCTTTGGACTTCACGGTGTTGTTGCTCCCAATATTCTCTTAGACAACCACTGAGGCCCTCACAGAGCAGCTGTATTTGTACTGACATTAGATTACACACAGGTGCACTCTATTTAGTCATTAGCATTAATCAGGCAATGTCTATAGGCAACTGACTGCACTCAGATCAAAGGGGGGCGAATAATTATGCACACCCCACTTTGCAGTTATTTATTTGTAAAAAATGTTTGGAATCATGTATGATTTTCATTCCACTTATCATGTGTACACCACTTTGTGTTGGTCTTTCATGTGGAGTTCCAATAAAATTGATTCATGTTTGTGGCAGTAATATGACAAAATGTGGAAAACTTCAAGGGGGCCGAATACTTTTGCAACCCACTGTATATTCACTTCCTAAACACATATATTATATTGATTTATTGATAGTCATTTGATTGTTTTAGTTTTCAGTCAGTAGCTAGTGTATACTGTATACTGTGCTAGGCTAGTGTTAGGTCTGTGTGCAGGCTAGGGCCTGCTAGCCTAGGTAGCCTTAGCCTACTAGCTGTCGGTAGGTTAGGGATTATACTTGTTATTATTACTAGTAGTTGTACTTGTGTACTAGTTTAGTTAATTTGTACTGTTAGTCTGTGAGTTGATTTAGTGACACAGCTTCAGCACTGTGTTTAGCAGGCAGGCCAGCATTTGATTCTGCCTGACTGTATTGATTGTGTTTGTGTGTGACAGCCAGCTTTTACTGTCACTCTCTGTCACACTAGTAGAGATGGACCGAACGGTTCGCCGGCGAACGGTTCCAGGCAAACTTTGGGTGGTTCGCAATCGCATGCGAACGCGAACTTTCCCGGAAGTTCGGTTCGCCCCCATAGTGCACTATTAGGGTCAACTTTGACCCTCTACATCACAGTCAGCATGCCCATTGTAGCCAATCAGGCTACACTATCTCCTGGAGCCACCCCACCCCTTATATAGGGCAGGCAGCGCCGGCCATTACAGTCACTCGTGTCCCTGCAGTAATTAGGGAAAGCTGCTGGCAGACTCTCATAGGGAAAGATTAGTTAGGCTCTTGTAAGCTTGTTAGCTTGCTCCTGGCTGATTTTTATTCCTAAAATAGCACCTCACAACAGCTCTTTTGAGAGCTAATCTTGTTCTTGTACTTTTTTTTTCTCCTCCACCCTCGCCTTCCACCTCCTCTCTTGTCTTCCAGGGATCTTGTCTTCCAGGGATTTGTAGGATGTCAAAAGCCAGCTCACATACATTGGCCAGGAATCGAACCCAGGTCAGCTGCTTGGAAGGCAGCTATGCTCATCACTATACCACCAATGCTACAATGCTGAAACTTCTTGGAGCAGACTTCCTTCCTTCCTCCAAAAGACCCACATACATCCCCATAAAATAATTCAACAGCAACTGCATGCACAGTCTCTGTGGCACAATCGGCTAGCGCATTCAGCTGTTAACCAAAAAGTTGGTGGTTCAAGCCCACCCAGGGACAGCCTTGCCTTTTGCATTCAACAGTTGTCAAAAGAGAACCCCAGATAGCCATGTAGAATCATCTCTTTCTCTCTCTGGCCTTGAACCACCAACCTTTCGGTTAAGAGCCGAACACGCTAACTGATTGCACCACAGAGACTGTGCACACAGTTGTTGCTAAACGATTTTATGCATGTGTGTCTTGTGGAGGGAGGAAAAAAGTCTGCTCCCAGAAGTTTAACGCCACTTTAAACAAAACCTGTATATATCAAATTTCTACATATATTTCTATGATCCTTTCATGATGACAAAGGCCAGAAAGAAGTAGGCAAAAGAGTGCCCATGTTTGCTTACGGCTAAGCGGTCTCATTCAGTTTTTCCTACAACAAAGCATCTGCTGTACAGCAGCAGAGTGGCGCAGCGGAAGCGTGCTGAGCCCATAACCCAGATGTCGATGGATCGAAGCCATCCTCTGCTAGGTGTACTTTTTATACCTTGCTTTATCACATCGGCCAATCGGCAGCCATAGCCCCGTAAGAGAAAGTGTCATTAGGGCCTTTCTGTAACATAGATAGTAGTGTAACTATTTCAACTAATGTATAGAGTTGGGCAGAACGGTTCGCCTGCGAACGGTTCCATGCGAACTTCAGTGGTTCGCGTTCGGGTCCTGCAGGCAAACTTTTGCGGAAGTTCGGTTCGCCCCATAATGCACCATGAGGGTCAACTTTGACCCTCTACATCACAGTCAGCAGGCCCAGTGTAGCCAATTAGGCTACACTAGCCCCTGGAGCCACTCCCCCCCCTAATAAAAGGCAGGCAGCGGCGGCCATTACGCTCACTCGTGTGCCTGCGTTAGTGAGAGTATGGCGAGCTGCTGCAGACTGTCTCTCATAGGGAAAGATTAGTTAGGCTTAGCTTGTTCCTGGCTGCATACCTGTTCTGTTCAGTGAGCCCACCATACCTGTTCTGTTCAGTGAGCCCACTGGATACCTGCATACCTGTTCAGTGAACCTGCCACTGCATACCTGTTCTGTGAACCCACCACTGCATACCTCTACTGTGAACCCACCACTGCATACCTGTTCAGTGAACCCACCACTGCATACCTGTACTGTGAACCCACCACTGCATACCTGTTCAGTGAACCCACCACTGCATACCTGTTCAGTGAACCCACCACTGCATACCTGTTCAGTGAACCCGCCACTGCATACCTGTTCTGTGAACCCACCACTGCATACCTGTTCTGTGAACCCACCACTGCATACCTGTACTGTGAACCCACCACTGCATACCTGTTCAGTGAACCCACCACTGCATACCTGTTCAGTGAACCCACCACTGCATACCTGTTCAGTGAACCCACCACTGCATACCTGTTCAGTGAACCTGCCACTGCATACCTGTTCTGTGAACCCACCACTGTATACCTGTTCTGTTCAGTGAACCCGCCACTGCATACCTGTTCTGTTCAGTGAACCCGCCTCTGTATACCTGTTCAGTGAACCCGCCACTGCATACCTGTTGTGTTCAGTGAACCCGCCACTGCATACCTGTTCTGTTCAGTGAACCCGCCACTGCATACCTGTTCTGTTCAGTGAACCCACCACTGTATACCTGTTCAGTGAACCCGCCACTGCATACCTGTTCTGTTCAGTGAACCCGCCACTGTATACCTGTTCAGTTAACCCACCACTGCATACCTGTTGTGTTCAGTGAACCCGCCACTGTATACCTGTTCAGTGAACCTGCCACTGCATACCTGTTCTGTGAACCCACCACTGTATACCTGTTCTGTTCAGTGAACCCGCCACTGTATACCTGTTCTGTTCAGTGAACCCGCCACTGTATACCTGTTCAGTTAACCCGCCACTGCATACCTGTTCTGTTCAGTGAACCCGCCACTGTATACCTGTTCAGTGAACCTGCCACTGCTAACCTGTTCTGTTCAGTGAACCCGCCACTGCATATCTGTTCTGTTCAGTGAACCCGCCACTGTATATCTGTTCAGTTAACCCGCCACTGCATACCTGTTCTGTGAACCCACCACTGCATACCTGTTCTGTTCAGTGAACCCGCCACTGCATACCTGTTCTGTTCAGTGAACCCGCCACTGTATTCCTGTTCAGTGAACCCGCCACTGCACTCATACCATGGTGCGCACCAGTCCAGCACGGCCGTCACTACACAAACAGCTGTTTGCGGTGCGTTATACGGTGAGTTTGGTGTGTCAGTGTGAAGCAGTACCTTAATTACACTACCTGATTGATGTATATGTTACGGCCAGAACCCGAAGTGTGGCCACTTCTAGTTCTGGCCGGCCACTTCGGGTTCTGGCCGGCCAATGCGCGAAGTGGCTGCAGCGCAGCGGCCAATGTTAGAAATGGAATGTTTCCTTTTTATTATGAATGTAGTTTTCCGGCCGTCTCTGGCCAAAATGTAGCAAAACAGTTAGTTCATTAAATGAAATGAAGCTGGCGGCAATGTAGAAGGATGAAGCCGCCCGGCTTCTGCTCCGCCTCCTCTCCTCCGCCCCTGCCTCTCTCTCTCTCTCTTCTCCCCGATACTGGCAGCGGGGGGACATGCGTGTCCCCCCCAGAGTCGTTCGTCGTGGCAGGCAATCCTGTCGTTCGTCCCTGCAGAGCGGGTGCTGGCAGAAGCAATGTCTGCAGCCTCCCCGCTCTGCTTTCCTGGCGCCACGAACGACTCTCGGGGACACGCGTGTCCCCGCCGGCTGCCCGAAGAAGAGAGAGAAAGAGAGAGAAGAGGCAGGGGCGGAGGAGAGGAGGCGGAGCCGACAGCTTCATATTATTCAATGAACGAACTGTTTTGCTACATTTTGGCCAGAGACGGCCGGAAAACTATATTAATATTAAAAGGAAACATTCCATTTCTAACATTGGCCGCTGCGCTGCGGCCACTTCGCGCATTGGCCGGCCAGAACCCGAAGTGGCCGGCCAGAACTAGAAGTGGCCACACTTCGGGTTCTGGCCGTAACATCTACACATGCAAGATGTTTTTTGTTTTTTTTTAAACTCTTTTTTTATCATTTTTTAAACAAGGAAAATACAAACACTGACATAGACACATGACAATGTCAAGTAATATTAATTACTGGAAATCAGTAACATTAGAATACAATCCAGCATTATTAGATATAGTGCAATCATCCATATAACAGGACTAATATACAAATAGAACATTTGGAGACAAATTTCAGGTTAAATTCTTCAATAACAGGAACATGGACTGAGAGACTGTGAAGTGATAGGTATGAATGGTACAGTATAAAGGGCCATCACAACAGGGGTACAACCCCATAAAATTATAGCGTGACTACAAAAAGTCCAGAATGTTAGGGTTGATATCTAGATCAAACAACAGAAGGAAAATAAAGCCGGGCACCAATTGCCAATAAGTCACCTATTTAATACCTCCCAACACCTTCAAATGATACATGCAAAATCTAGCCTTACAGCTGTTTCACGGGAGGTATCTGCTGCCTCTGAAGAAGCGGGTTCTCCCGTGAAACAGCTGTAAGACTAGATTTTGCATGTATCATTTGAAGGTGTTGGGAGGTATTAAATAGGTGACTTATTGGCAATTGGTGCCCGGCTTTATTTTCCTTCTGTTGTTTTATCATTACGTCTTGCTGGAGGCACAACTGCATCCTGCACCTGCATCTCCTGACCTGCCAGATCCTCATCTTGTGCCGATTTTTTCTTCCCTTTATATTTTCAACAATGATATCTAGATCAGGAGAAGCCGATTCAGTGCAGTTGATCCAAAGGTCCCAGGTATTAAAAAATTTGGATAGAGCACCACGTCTGTCCCAGGTGAGCTTAAATAAGGAAGGACTTGATTGACTACGCGGAACCACAAGGAGATTGGAGGTTCAGAGGGTTTTTTACACTCTAAGGAGATGGTTTTTTTGGCATAAAAGAGAAGGATCCTCATCATCAATTTCTTATGCTTATTGATATGTAAATCTTCAACTAAACCTAGTAAACAGACTTTATAAGAAAGGATAAACGGAAGCTGTAAGTTATTTTGCATGAATGTAAGGACTTTCGACCAGAAGGCCTGAATGAGGGGGCAATCCCAGCTCATATGTTTAAATGTTCCAGGGGCGGTGCCACAGCGCCAACAGGCATTTGAGGAATTGGGAATAAATTTATTCAGACGAATAGGGGTATAATAAATTTGATGGAACCAACGTACCTGAATCAGCTTGTCCCTAGAGGCAATAACAGTTTTCATATATGTATCTTCGAAATCCGCCCACTCTATTGTGGAAATTTCCTCACCCCAATCCGACCAAGTGCACCTGGCTTTGCTTTCTCTGGAGCGAAATTTATATATAACTAAATTAGAGTAAAGTCTAGAAATGAGTTTGGTAGGATCCTTCACCAGTAACCATTTTTCTACATTTCCGGGGGACAAAGGGGCAACAGGACCTCCATACTGGGCTATGGCAGCATGCCTAAGCTGGAGATAGCGGAAGCGAGCATGATGAGGAAGATGAAATTCTGCGGCCATATGTGACCATGATTTAATGGAGTTGTTTAAATATAGCTGGTTAATATATTTAACTCCCCTGTTTATCCAAAAGGCCGGATCAGTAAGGGAAGAAAATTCTGGTAGGTTTGGGTTACACCATAAGGGTGAGCTCGGTGAAAACTTAAGGCTTTTATCTCCCACCATGCGTCTAGCCTTAAGAAAGATTCTTCGGGACATACTAAAAAGAGAAGTACCAATACTTGATGGGGGTTTACCTCTATATATAATGTTGCATAGGGCCTCATACGATGAGGCGATATCGGCCTCAGTATCAAGTGAGGAATCATCCCTAATACTGTGAAGCCATCTGTAAAGGTAAGAAAGTTGAGCTGCTATATAGTACAACTGAAAGTGTGGCAGAGCAAAACCGCCTTTACACACCGGCAGCTGTAAAGTTTCTAAAGAAAGTCTAGGAGACTTCCCGGCCCAGATAAAGTTGATCATAATAGAGTTGATTTTTAGGAAGATAGAGTTAGGAATCCAGCATGGGGACATTAGAAAAATATACAAAAGTTTGGGGGCAACAATCGTTTTTATAAGGTTGATTCTACCTAATAAGTCTAACGGTAATCTACTCCATCTCTTAAGTTTTGTTTCTGTGTCAGCAATGACAGGGGAAAGGTTGTTAGTAATATAGGAGTAATTTTCCCTAGATATGGTTATACCTAAATATTTAAAGGAAGAACACTGTTGTAAAGGAAGATCTGAGGGAATCATGGAGCAGGACCCTGCATCCACCGGAAATATTATCGATTTAGACCAATTTACTTTCAGTCCAGAGAAAGTCCCAAATAGTTCATACACCTCCAATACTCTTTGTAGAGAGGGACCAGGGCTATCTAGGTATAAAAGGACATCGTCCGCATATAATGAAATTTTTTCCTGAACCTTATTGATTATCCACCCTGTTATACCACGGTCACCTCTGATAAAGGCAGCCAGGGGTTCCATGGCAAGGGCGAACAATAAGGGAGAGAGAGGGCACCCTTGTCGGGTGCCTCTTTCGATATTAAAGGGTGAGGATAGTTGACCATTTACACGGATACGAGCTCTAGGTTCTGAGTAAAGGATATGTATCCATCTCCGAAAGCCTGGCCCCAGCCCAAATCTCTCAAGAATTATTTGGAGGTATTGCCAAGACAGTGTGTCAAAGGCTTTGTTAGTGTCTAAAGCCAGGAGAATTCTATTACCAGAGTTGGAATGGGGAAATTGTAGATTGGCAAATACCCTGCGGAGGTTTAATTTAGTAGATCGTGTGGGTATAAAGCCTGTTTGGTCAGGTAAGATTAATTTTTCAATTACAATTTTCAGCCGATCAGCTAAAATTTTGGTGAGAATTTTAACGTCCGTATTCAATAATGAAATCGGACGATAAGAATCGCAAGATTCGGGGTTCTTCCCAGGTTTCAGGAGAAGGGTAATGTGGGCTTCTTTCATGGAATCTGGAAGGGTATCAGTGGAGAGGGAATTATTAAATGCTTGAAGAAGGGCATGTGAGGAAACACTTTTACTTTTGGCGTACCATTCAGAGGGAATCCCATCTGGTCCAGGGGACTTGTTCTTTTTAAGGGAATTAATTGTGGCTAGTACCTCAGTTAGGGTTAAAGGAGCATCAAGCAGAGCTTTATCATCATCTCCTAGCACTGGAAGTTGGCATGCATTTAGAAAATTATTAAGGGGTATCGGATCACACCCCGGTCCTGCCCGGTATAAATCAGAGTAAAATGTACGAAACGCTTCAAGGATATCATCCGATGTATTGGTAATAGATCCGGAGGGGTTAATAATTCTGGATATAGCTATAGGGGAACAGTGGGCACGTACCATTGAGGCAAGTAACTTGCTAGATTTATTGCCAAATTCGAAGTAAGTTTGGGAAAGGATAAAGTTACGTCTTTTGGCTTTGTTTAACAGCCTGAGCTCATGGTCACGGCGGGCCTTTGCCCATAAAGCATAGTGTTCTGGTAAAGGGGAAGTTAAAAATTGTGAATGGGCGGTTTTCATAGCGTTCTCAGTGGTGGCTATATAGGCCTCATCGTTCTTAAGGAGAATACCTTTTATGTGCCCAAAATGTCCCCGGAGAGCTGCCTTAGATGCATCCCAAACTACTCCTGCAGAGGAGGTACCCGGATTAATGAGCCAGTATTCTTCCATTTGTGTAAGGCAATGGTTCAAGACAGTTTCATCTTGTAGCCATAGCTGACCCATTCTCCAGCATCCCGAGCTAAGGCCAGAGGCCCCACTCAGCTTACAAAGGAGGGGGGTATGATCCGATATCCCATGTGAGAGGTATTCCAGAGAGTTTATTTTAGAAAGGACATCATGGGAGCCTAGTAATAAGTCTATTCGAGACATGGTACCATGTGTATCAGAGAAGCATGAAAATACTATTTTATCCTTATTACGCCACCTCCAGACATCAGTTAGAGAGTGCTTCTGCATCCATTCCAGGAAGGCTGTGTGACCTCTACGTTCACCAGAGGAAGATCTATCTAAACGGGCATTAGTAATGTTATTAAAGTCACCACATAAAAGTAATGAGCTAGAAGGAAGATTGTAAATAATTGACATTTTATCCAGTACAGAAACCTGGAAAGGGGGGGGGGGAACGTATATGGAGGTAATAATATAAGCTTGACCTTCATGTGTAAAATGCAGAAGCACAAACCTGCCCAAAGGGTCAGTATGCACAGAGTTCACTTTAATGGAGGCATTCTTGGATATTAAAATTGCAGATCCCCTAGAGTAAGGGGAATATTGTGCTGCATAAACTTGCCCTATCCAGGGTTTCTTAGGAGTATTAAGGCGGGAACCCGTTAGATGAGTCTCCTGTAGGCATATAATATAGGGATGGATCTTTTTAAGGTAATCAAATACTTATCTTCTTTTAATGGGATGATTCATACCCCTAACATTCCAAGACACAATCTTGAATTCAGCCATTATCAAATGGAGTTGTTAGAGAAGCGTCTCCACAGTGGAATAATGCACTCTTAAATGAGATGAAAGAAACGACAATGTCATGACACAAATAAACATACAGACAACAAACCAGAACCCCTTTCCCCACCCGAACCCACCCCGCAAGCTGTCCCAAACCACAACCCGCTTTTCCCCCAAACTTAAACGGCAACATGTAGAGGCGTAGAACCAGAGAACTAAACTCCAGTACCCTGATAGGACTTAGAGTAAAACCCCCGGTTTCTATCTTAAACACCCCCGAGACCAACTCAAATAAAATGCTGAGAGTAAATAAATGCCACGAATAGAGGAAATAATTAGCAGAGCAGGAGTGCCACCAGTGCATGCCCGGCACACAAGGAGGCAGGATAGTTAAGAATATCAGGCATGAACTGGTGGCAACAGCCAACTCCGCCAGGATACATAATAATAAATGACATATTGCACCAGTAGATCCTCATTGGCATGACCAGGCTGGAGAGGTTATGTATAAGAGGAGGAAAAGGTTAGTACTTATATTCATACTGCAGGTGCATATAGGATAGACAAGGCATTAAATGAGGAGAGGATCCTTTTTCATGAAGGAGGATAACTTAGGACAATTATACAACAAGTAACCTGCTGCAGGATCTTAGAGGATGCCTGGATGAGCCAGACCATATAGAAGTTCTCATTGAAGCTGGACATTACGAGCAAAGCACATGTAAGTGTTCAATGAAAGAAAAAGTGTACCAGCGCCAGGTTTTAAGTAAGAAACTAAAAAATGAATCTGTAAAAAAAAAAAATCAGAAAACCAAAAGTTAAAGTCAGTGACGTTTGCGTGATGGGGAGAGATTCCCAGCTAAATCTGAGCCGTTTTCTTCCAGCCAATTGGCGACATCACGTGGATTCGAGAAGAAGAGGGCTTTATCCTCATGTATGATTTTTAAAGGATAACTGTACTGAGAGGTATATGGAGGCTGCCATATTTATTTCCTTTTAAGCAATACCAGTTGCCTGGCTATTCAGCTAATCCTCTGCCTCTAATACTTTCAGCCATAGGCCCTGAACAAGCATGCAGCAGATCAGGTGTTTCTGACAAATTTAGACAGATATGACAAGATTAGCTGCATGCTTGTTTCTGGTGTGATTCAGACACTTCTTTAGGCAAATAGACCATCAGGGCTGCCAGGCAACTAGTATTGCTTAAAAGGAAATAAATATGGCAGCCTCCATATCCCTCTCACTACAGTTCTCCTTTAACTTGGCAGGATAAAGCATGCTATACGTTAGTTGCCTATTCCGTAGGATTTTTTTAACATCATTGAAGGCTATACGTTGTTTTTGAATGTCCACTGAAAAATCCTGGTATATGTGTATAGTGGTATCTTTAAATTTCAGAGGCTGAGCATATATTCTTGCAGCTTGAAGAATGGAGGCTTTATCACGGAAATTCAGAAATTTGGCAATCAGAGGCCTAGGGGGGAGTCCCGGTTTAGGAGAAGCGCCCGGTATCCTGTGAGCCCTTTCAATTGCAAAAGTCCGGGAGGGTATGAAGCCCAGGAGAGAGTCAGTGAGCCATGATTCTAGAAATTCTTCTGCGCATGGACCTTCAGCTTTCTCTGGGAACCCCACAAACCTTAGGTTGCTACGTCTGGAGCGGTTTTCTAAGTCAGAGAGCTTAAACGAGTGGTTATCAGAAATCTTGCCATAGTACTTTACTTCGGAACAGAGAGGCCTAACCCCGTCCTCCAGATCACTAATACGTTTTTCCGCCTCTCCAGTTCTGTCTTTGATTTTTTGCATGTCAGCTTTGACAAATGAGAGTTCTACCTGAATGGTGTCTAGTCTTCCCGTTATAGAGGCCTTAAGATCTGCTATGGCTTCCATAAGTTGGAGCCTGGAAGGCTCTTCCTCTAGGCCGCGGTCAGCATCGCCATGAGGCAGGGTAGGGGAATCCCCTTTACCGCCCTGAGGAGAAGTGCGTACCTTCTGCTGCTTAGGGGCTTCAGAGATGGTCTTTGGGCTGCTAGCAGGGCTGAGACCTACCTCCTCCAACGGCAGAGTGTCATCTAGAGTAGTGTCTTTAGTAGTAGAAGAAGTTGCAGAGATGTCGGCGCCATCTTGCCCGTTAGTGTGTGCGTACTGCGCCAGCCGGGCAGAGACGGAGGATTGCTTGGGATCTCCACTTTTCATCATGGCTGTGATCCAGGAGGTAGAGCAGGTACTCTGGAGGTGAGTCCCCAAGAAACCGCAGGTTTTTAGAGGCAGGATTAAGTCAGGATCAGCAGGGTAGAGCGGAGCTAAAGAGCCGTGCGTCTTCCTCACTCCATGGCCAGGCCATGCCCCACATGCAAGATGTTTTAAAGCACTTTAGGCCTGTCATTTAATGTGATTTCTGCCCTTAAAACGCTGCTTTGCGTCAAATCCAGATTTTTCCCGGGGACTTTTGGCATGTATCCCACTCCTCCACCTGGGGGTCCAGGTGTTAGACCCCTTGAAACATCTTTTCCATCACTTTTGTGGCCAGCATAATTTTTTTTTTCAAAGTTCGCATCCCCATTGAAGTCTATTGCGGTTCGCGAACTTTTACGCGAACCGAACCTTATGCGGAATTTCGCGAACCTAAAACCGGAGGTTCGGCCCCACTCTACTAATGTACCCTTCTTAAACTTGAAGGTTATATACAAACGTAAGCAGAGTGGTGCAGCAGAAGCATGCTGGGCCCATAACCCAGAGGTTGCTAGCTCGAAACCATCCCCTGCTAGGCATGATTTCTTTTTTGCACCTCGCTTTATTGCCTGGGCAAAACGGTTTCCATAGCCCTTTAAGAGAAAGTGTAATAAGGGCCCTGCCGTAACATAGATATTAGGGTAGCTAAGACTACTCCTGGGCCTTTCTTGTAGTTGAAGAGATGAGTGAGCTGTGACACCACACTTAAAAAAAAAACAACCAAAAACAGCAAACAGAGAAGCTTCCCCATATTGGAGCATTGGATTTGGTAAAGTCTTAAGCCAATGTGTTGTAAGACACAAGTAAGCTTTACCTTAGCAGGAATGGTCACCTAGCTTTTCATCCTTCCCACCCTTGCCCTGGAATCTTCCAGACTTCAAATTGCTGTCCTTTGCTGTGTGTGTTACACCAGCATTATCCAGGGGGGGGGCACATGATCTTTCTGAAGTCTTGAATTGAAGCCTCTAAGCAGTATCACCATGTGTCCCACTGCTTTCATCTAGCAAATTAGGCAAATAAGCAAGCTAATTTTTCTCTTGGGTATATCACAATGGTACATGCTAGGCTGGCTTCAGCATGTAGTGTTGGTAGTACAGTGGTGAGCATAGCTACCTTCCAAGCAGTTGACCTGGGTTCAATTCCTGGCTAATGTATGTGAGGTTGCTTTTGACATCCTACAAATCCCTAAGGAAGCTCATTTTTCTCTTGGGTATATCACAATGGTACATGCTAGGCTGGCTTCAGTATGTAGTGTTGGTGGTATAGTGGTGAGCATAGCTGCCTTCCAAGCAGTTGACCTGGGTTCGATTCCTAGCCAATGTATGTGAGGTTGCTTTTGACATCCTACAAATCCCTAAGCGAGCTCATTTTTTTTCTTGGGTATATCACAATGGTACATGCTAGGCTGGCTTCAGCATGTAGTGTTGGTGGTATAGTGGTGAGCAAAGCTGCCTTCCAAGCAGTTGACCTGGGTTTGATTCCCGGCCAATGTATGTAAGCTGGCTTTTGGCAGTAAAGAGAGGTCCAGGCCCAAGGAGGTTCCTAGGGCTGTGTTTATAAGTGAAGTGACTTCTGCCCAGAAGGTTTGCACCACCGGGCAGAACCACCAAATATGAGAGATGTCTCCCATTCTGCCACAATTTCTAAAGTATAAATTAGTTTTGGATGGGTCCATGCTGTGCAGTTTTATAGGGGTGATATGTGCTTGATGTAGAACCTTATAATTGGTTTCAATGTGGGAGAAATAGGTGCTGCCTTTTGTAAGAGTAGTACAACATTTAGACCATCTTTCCGGTGTAAGTGTAAAACCCAGTTCCGTTTCCCAGGTGAGCATAGATTTGAGAAGGACCTGGAGGACCTGGAGTAAACATAGGGTTACCAAATAGTGGAAGAAGTAATGGAATCTTTGTTTGCAAATTTTTTCTAAACCTAAGTGATCTCCATATTGAGAGTGAGTGGGCTGATAAGGGTGAATGGAGTTTCACTGAGGGGGGAAATATGGACATGGACCATTGTAGTGCTGAGAGGGTATATGGTTGGAGTAAGTCTGTTTCTAATTGTGCCCAGAGTGGTGAGTTGAGGTTGGAGTGTATTTGGGCCATCTTCGCTATTTGAGCTGCCTTGTAATACGATAAAAGATTAGGTACCCCCATATCTCCTCTAGTTCTATTTATATGCATAATTTTGCGATTAATACGACTCTTTTTGTAATTGCTGATGAATCTAAAGGTGGCATTTGGAAGGTCCTTCAGTTTTTTTTGCGTTACCATAATTGGAAGTGTTCGGAACAGGTATAGGATGCGGGGGAGGAGATTCATACGGACTACCTGAACTCTACCTGTCCAAGAGATGGCTGGAAGATTCCATTTCAATAAATCTTTTTGCAATTGAGATATCATAGGTTTGTAATTGAGATCATATAGTTCTGCAGGGTCATTAGGAATCTTTACTCCTAGGTAGGTTATATATTTGTGATGTAGTGTAAGGCCAAGGGAAGATGTCAGGTATTCGGCCTGAGGTCAAGTAACATTGGCAAAGAGTACCTCTGTTTTAGATACGTTGAGGCATAAACCAGATATGCTGCCAATTTTTTTCACTAGTGTTAATAGGTTCAGGATTGAGGTGTGTGGCGAGGTAAGTGTGAGCAGTAGCTCGTCAGCAAAGAGACTTGCTTTATATGTTTTCCCTGCTATTGATATAACTTGTATATCAGGGGATCTTCTAATTTCCTCTGCCAAAGGCTCAATTACTAGGGCAAAAATTGCCGGGGATTGCGGGCAGCCTTGTCTTGTCCCTCGTCTAATTGGTATATTTATGGGGGTGGAGGTAGGGAGTTTTAGTTGTGCCATAGGTAGGGAGTATAACCCGTTAATTGCTTGTAAGGAAGTTGCATCCAATACCTGCTTTCTGTAGGGCCGCTTTCATGTAGTCCCAATCAATGGTGTCAAAGGCCTTCTCCATATCCAGGGCAGCTAGAGTCAGAGGAATTTTTTTTGTTTAGCGACATGCAGAGAATGTGTTCAACAGTGGCGTAGCTAAGGAGCTGTGGGCCCCGATGCAAGTTTTACAATGGGTCCCCCCAAGCACTCTATACATAACAATTGATACGGCGCACCAAAACCTGACAATAGCAACTACAGTGTCAGAGGTGCAAGAAGGGGATGGGGAAGAGCTTGTTAATGTTTACCACTACTCAATGTATATATAGAAGTGATTATTATGAGCACAAGACCAATAGAGAGCGAATACTGTAGTTGAGGGAGGGCCCTTCGGGGCCCCTCTGGCCCAAGGGCCCCGATGCGGTCGCTACCGCTGCACCCCCTATTGCTACGCCCCTGGTGTTCAACCTGGTGACTAAGATGGAGGTGAAAAGCTTGTAGTCTATATTGAGGAGTGAAATGGGGCGGTCATTTTTTACATCTAATGGGTCCCTGTTAGGTTTGGGAATTACAGCTATCATAGAGTATAAGAACTCAGCAGGTGGGGTTTTCCCTAGAAGGATAGAGTTATAAAATTTAAGGAGATATGGCATAAGGTGTGTTTTAAATTTTTTATAATAGATGGCTGAGAAGCCGTCAGGGCCAGGAGATTTACCATTTTTGAGGCGTTTTAGCTCTCCAGTAGTGATGGGTAGGTTAAGTGTAGAAGCTTTCTCCGGTCTAAGAGATGGTATAGGGAGTTGTCGTAGGTAAGTGAATGGGGAAGTAAAATGAGGGGAGGGGGGCTTGGGAGCATATAAGTTAGTGTAATAATTGGCAAATTCTTGGTAAATTTTTAAGGGGTCTGAAGTAATATTTCCAGATTTGGTGCGAATTGCCCCTTCTCCCTTTAGCTCCACTACCTTCTCCCTTTAGCTCCTCTACCTTCTCCCTTTAGCTCCGCTACCTTCTCCCTTTAGCTGCACCCCTTCTCTCCCATGTGCGCCTGCTTCTCTCTCAGGTGTGCCTGCTTCTCTCCCAGCTCCGCCCCTTCTCCCTTTAGCTCTGCCCCTTATACATTTAGCTGCGCCTCCTTCTCTCCCATGTGCGCCTGCTTCTCTCTCAGGTGCACCTGCTTCTCTCCCAGCTCCGCCCCTTCTCCCTTTAGCTCCGCTACCTTCTCCCTTTAGCTCCGCCCCTTCTCTCCCATGTGCGCCTGCTTCTCTCTCAGGTGTGCCTGCTTCTCTCCCAGCTCCTCCCTTTCTCCATTTAGCTCTGCCCCCTTCTCTCCCATGTGCGCCTGCTTCTCTCTCAGGTGCACCTGCACCCCTTTAGCTCCGTCCCTTCTCCCTTTAGCTCCGGCCATTCTCTCCTATGTGCGGCTGCTTCTCTCCCATGTGCGCCTGCTTCTCTCCTAGCTCCGCCTCTTCTCCCTTTAGCTGCACCTCCTTCTCTCCTAGGTGCACCTGCTTCTCTCCCAGCTCCGCCCCTTCTCCCTTTAGCTCCGTCCCCTTCTCCCTTTAGCTGCACCCCCTTCTCTTCCATGTGCGCCTTCTTCTCTGTCAGGTGCGTCTGCTTCTCTCCCAGCTCCGCCCCTTCTCCCTTTAGCTGCGCCCCCTTATCTCTCATGTGTGCCTGCTTCTCTCTCAGGTGCGCCTGCTTCTCTCCAAACTCCGCCCCTTCTCCCTTTAGCTCCGCCCCCTTATCGCCCATGTGTGCCTGCTTCTCTCTCAGGTGCGCCTTCTTCTCTCCCAGCTCCGACCCCTTCTCCCTTTAGCTGCGCCCCCTTCTCTCCCATGTGTGCCTGCTTCTCTTTCAGATGCACCTGCTTCTCTCCAAGCTCTGCCCCTTCTTTCTTTAGCTCCGCTACCTTCTCCCTTTAGCTGCACCCCTTTTCTCCCATGTACGCCTGCTTCTCTCTCAGGTGCGCCTGCTTCTCTCCCATCTCCGCCCCCTTCTCCCTTTAGCTGCGCCCCCTTCTCTCCCATGTGCGCCTGCTTCTCTCTCAGGTGCACCTGCTTCTCTCCCATGTGCGCTTGCATCTCTCCCAGCTCCGACCCCTTCTCCCTTTAGCTGCGCCCCTTCACTCCCATGTGTGCCTTCTTCTCTCTCAGGTGCGCCTGCTTCTCTCCCAGCTCCACCCCTTCTCCCTTTAGCTCCGCTACCTTCTCCCTTTAGCTGCTCCCCTTCTCTCCCATGTGCGGCTGCTTCTTTCTCAGGTGCGCCTGCTTCTCTCCCAGTTCCGCCTGCTTCTCCCTTTAGCTGCGCCCCCTTCTCTCCCATGTGCGCCTGCTTCTCTCTCAGGTGCGATTGCTACTCCCCCAGCTCCGCCCCTTCTCCCTTTAGCTCCGCTATCTTCTCCCTTTAGCTGTGCCCCTTCTCTCCCATGTGCGCCTGCTTCTCTCTCAGGTGCGCCAGCGTCTCCCCCAGCTCCGCCCCCTTCTCCCTTTAGCTGTGCACCTTCTCTCCCATGTGTGCCTGCTTCTCTCTCAGGTGCACCTGCTTCTCTCCCAGCTCTGCCCCTTCTCCCTTTAGCTGCGCCCCCTTCTCTCCCATGTGCGCCTGCTTCTCCCAAAGCTCCGCCCCCTTTTCCCTTTAGCTGCGCCCCCTTCTCTCCCATGTGAGCCTGCTTCTCTCCTAGCTCCGCCCCTTCTCCCTTTAGCTGCGCCTCCTTCTCTCCCATGTGCGCCTGCTTCTCTCTCAGGTGCACCTGCTTCTCTCCTAGGTGCGCCTGCTTCTCTCCCAGCTCCGCCCCTTCTCTCTTTAGCTGCGCCCCCTTATCTCCCATGTGCGCCTGCTTCTCTCTCAGGTGTGCCTGCTTCTCTCCAAACTCCGCCCCCTTCTCCCTTTAGCTCCGCCCCCTTATCTCCCATGTGCGCCTGCTTCTCTCTCAGGTGCGCCTGCTTCTCTCCCAGCTCCGACCCCTTCTCCCTTTAACTGCGCCCCCTTCTCTCCCATGTGTGCCTGCTTCTCTTTCAGATGCGCCTGTACCCCTTTAGCTCCACCCCTTCTCCCTTTAGCTCCGGCTATTCTCTCCTATGTGCTGCCTGCTTCTCTCTCAGGTGCACATGCTTCTCTTCCAGCTCCACCCACTTCTCCCTTTAGCTGCGCCCCCTTCTCTCCCATGTGCGCCTGCTTCTCTCCTAGCTCCGCCCCTTCTCCCTTTAGCTGCGCCTCCTTCTCTCCCATGTGCGCCTGCTTCTCTCTCAGGTGCACCTGCTTCTCTCCTAGGTGCGCCTGCTTCTCTCCCAGCTCCGCCCCTTCTCTCTTTAGCTGCGCCCCCTTATCTCCCATGTGCGCCTGCTTCTCTCTCAGGTGTGCCTGCTTCTCTCCAAACTCCGCCCCCTTCTCCCTTTAGCTCCGCCCCCTTATCTCCCATGTGCGCCTGCTTCTCTCTCAGGTGCGCCTGCTTCTCTCCCAGCTCCGACCCCTTCTCCCTTTAACTGCGCCCCCTTCTCTCCCATGTGTGCCTGCTTCTCTTTCAGATGCGCCTGTACCCCTTTAGCTCCACCCCTTCTCCCTTTAGCTCCGGCTATTCTCTCCTATGTGCTGCCTGCTTCTCTCTCAGGTGCACATGCTTCTCTTCCAGCTCCACCCACTTCTCCCTTTAGCTGCGCCCCCTTCTCTCCCATGTGCGCCTGCTTCTCTCCTAGCTCCGCCCCTTCTCCCTTTAGCTGCGCCTCCTTCTCTCCCATGTGCGCCTGCTTCTCTCTCAGGTGCACCTGCTTCTCTCCTAGGTGCGCCTGCTTCTCCCAGCTCCGCCCCTTCTCCCTTTAGCTCCGCCCCCTTCTCCCTTTAGCTGCACCCCCTTCTCTTCCATGTGCGCCTTCTTCTCTGTCAGGTGCGCCTGCTTCTCTCCCAGCTCCGCCCCCTTCTCCCTTTAGCTGCGCCCCCTTATCTCCCATATGCGCCTGCTTCGCTCTCAGGTGCGCCTGCTTCTCTCCAAACTCCGCCCCCTTATCCCTTTAGTTCCGCCCCATATCTCCCATGTGCGCCTGCTTCTCTCCCAGCTCCGACCCCTTCTCCCTTTAGCTGCACCCCCTTCTCTCCCATGTGCGCCTGGTTCTCTCTCAGGTGCGCCTGCTTCTCTCCCAGCTCCGACCCCTTCTCCCTTTAACTGCGCCCCCTTCTCTCCCATGTGTGCCTGCTTCTCTCTCAGATGCGCCTGTACCCCTTTAGCTCCACCCCTTCTCCCTTTAGCTCCGGCTATTCTCTCCTATGTGCGCCTGCTTCTCTCTCAGGTGCACATGCTTCTCTTCCAGCTCCACCCACTTCTCCCTTTAGCTGCGCTCCCTTCTCTCCCATGTGCGCCTGCTTCTCTCCTAGCTCCGCCCCTTCTCCCTTTAGCTGCGCCTCCTTCTCTCCCATGTGCGCCTGCTTCTCTCTCAGGTGCACCTGCTTCTCTCCTAGGTGCGCCTGCTTCTCCCAGCTCCGCCCCTTCTCCCTTTAGCTCCGCCCCCTTCTCCCTTTAGCTGCGCCCCCTTATCTCCCATATGCGCCTGCTTCTCTCTCAGGTGCGCCTGCTTCTCTCCAAACTCCGCCCCCTTCTCCCTTTAGTTCCGCCACATATCTCCCATGTGCGCCTGCTTCTCTCCCAGCTCCGACCCCTTCTCCCTTTAGCTGCGCCCCCTTCTCTCCCATGTGTGCCTGCTTCTCAAATGCGCCTGCTTCTCTCCCAGCTCTGCCCCTTCTCCCTTTAGCTCCGCTACCTTCTCTCTTTAGCTGCACCTCTTTTCTCCCATGTACGCCTGCTTCTCTCTCAGGTGCACCTGCTTCTCTCCCATCTCCGCCCCTTTCTCCCTTTAGCTGCGCCCCTTCTCTCCCATGTGCGCCTGCTTCTCTGTCAGGTGCACCTGCTTCTCTCCTAGGTGCGCCTGCTTCTCTCCCAGCTCCGCCCCTTCTCCCTTTAGCTCCGCCCCCTTCTCCCTTTAGCTGCACCCCCTTCTCTTCCATGTGCGCCTTCTTCTCTGTCAGGTGCGCCTGCTTCTCTCCCAGCTCCGCCCCCTTCTCCCTTTAGTTGCGCCCCCTTATCTCCCATGTGCGCCTGCTTCTCTCTCAGGTGCGCCTGCTTATCTCCAAACTCCGCCCCCTTCTCCCTTTAGCTCTGCCCCCTTATCTCCCATGTGTGCCTGCTTCTCTCTCAGGTGCGCCTGCTTCTCTCCCAGCTCCGACCCCTTCTCCCTTTAGCTCCACTACCTTCTCTCTTTAGCTGCACCCCTTCTCTCCCATGTACGCCTGCTTCTCTCTCAGGTGCACCTGCTTCTCTCCCATCTCCGCCCCTTCTCCCTTTAGCTGCGCCCCCTTCTCTCCTATGTGCGCCTGCTTCTCTCTCAGGTGCACCTGCTTCTCTCCTATGTGTGCCTGCTTCTCTCCCAGCTCCGACCCCTTCTCCCTTTAGCTGCGCCCCCTCCTATCCCATATGTGCCTCCTTCTCTCTCAGATGCACCTGCTTCTCTCCCAGCTCTGCCCCTTCTCCCTTTAGCTCCGCTACCTTCTCCCTTTAGCTGCGCCCCTTTTCTCCCATGTACGCCTGCTTCTCTCTCAGGTGCGCCTGCTTCTCTCCCATCTCCGCCCCCTTCTCCCTTTAGCTGCGCCCCCTTCTCTCCCAAGTGTGCCTGCTTCGCTCTCAGGTGCGCCTGCTTCTCTCCCAGTTTCGCCCCTTCTCCGTTTAGCTCCGCTACCTTCTCCCTTTAGCTGCTCCCCTTCTCTCCCATGTGCGGGTGCTTCTCTCTCAGGTGCGCCTGCTTCTCTCCCAGTTCCGCCCCCTTCTCCCTTTAGCTCCGCCCCCTTATCTACCATGTGTGCCTGCTTCTCTCTCAGGTGCGCATGCTTCTCTCCTAGCTCCGATCCCTTCTCCCTTTAGCTCCACTACCTTCTCTCTTTAGCTGCACCCCTTCTCTCCCATGTACGCCTGCTTCTCTCTCAGGTGCACGTGCTTCTCTCCCATCTCCGCCCCCTTCTCCCTTTAGCTGCGCCCCTTCTCTCCCATGTGTGCCTGCTTCTCTCTCAGGTGCACCTGCTTCTCTCCCAGCTCCGCCCCTTATCCCTTTAGCTGCACCCCCTTCTCTCCCATGTGCGCCTGCTTCTCCCCCAGCTTCGCCCCCTTTTCCCTTTAGCTGCGCCCCCTTCTCTCCCATGTGTGCCTGCTTCTCTGTCAGGTGCGCCTGCTTCTCTCCCAGCTCTGCCCACTTCTTTATTTAGCTGTGCCCCCTTCTCTCCCAGGTGCGCCTGCTTCTCTCCCAGGTGCGCCTGCTCCTCTCCCAGCTCCGCTACTTCTCCCTTTAGCTCCGCCCCTTCTCCCTTTAGCTGAGCACCTGTTCCAACTAAACATCCTACGCGTCAATGCACCCTACATTTTCTACTGCGCATGCGCATTAATAGCCCTACCCACTGCGCATGCGCATTGATGGTCCGGCATCTCCCTTGTCGTTTCTCCCTACATGTATGTGGAGTGCTTGTTTGGCATGGCTAACCTAGTGTGTAGTAACAGTGAGGTAACCATGCTAGCTGTTTGGTGAGGGTATAGGAGATTAGAGAAGGACTAGGCTGTTTGGCTGTGCCTGAATGTGTCACGCTCGGAGGGGGAGATCGGGATCTGTTTGGCTGTACCTGAATGTTTGGTGGGGTATAGGCAGGAGATCTGAGGAGTAGAGATGGGCCGAACGGTACGCCGGCGAACTGTTCCAGGTGAACTTTGGTGGTTCGTGTTCGCCTCGACCAGGCGAACTTTTGCGGAAGTTCGATTCGCCCCATAATGCACTATGAGGGTCAACTTTGACCCTCTGCATCACAGTCAGCAGGCACATTGTAGCCATTCAGGCTACACTAAGCCCTGGAGCCCCACCCCCCCTTATATAAGGCAGGCTCACCGGCCATTACACTCACTCATGTGCCTGCTAGAGACAGACTAGGGACAGCTGCTGCAGACTTGTTCTCCTAGGGACAAATTAGTTAGGTTCTTGGCTGCTTAGCTTGCTCCTGGCTGATTATTATTGCTTTTATAGCACCCCTCAACAGCTCTTTTCAGAGCTCATCTTGTACTTTTTTTTTTCCTGTGTGTCAAACTAACACTTTTGTTGCATGCACAGCCTCGCTAATTTATTTATTTATTTATTGTATTTATAAAGCGCCAACATATTACGCAGCGCTATTTCATAGTGTGTGTACCACTGCCAGCAGCCCAGCACATTCAGTGACTACCTGTGTGTGTGACAGGGAGCTGCACATTGTACTACCCAGTACTGCATATACCCAGTACCTGTTGTGTTTACTTAACCCACCTCATCACTGCATATACCTAGCTTTGTGTTGAGTGAACCCAGCTCACTGCATCTAACTACCTGTTGTGTTCAGTGAGCCCACCTCACTGCATATACCTAGCTGTTGTGTTGAGTGAACCCACCTCAATGCATATAACTACCTTTACTGTTGAGTGAACCCACCTCACTGCATCTAACTACCTGTTGTGTTCAGTGAACCCAGCTCACTGCATCTAACTACCTGTTGTGTTCAGTGAACCCACCTCACTGCATATACCTAGCTGTTGTGTTGAGTGAACCCACCTCACTGCATATAACTACCTTTAGTGTTGAGTGAACCCACCTCACTGCATCTAACTACCTGTTGTGTTGAGTGAACCCAGCTCACTGCATCTAACTACCTGTTGTGTTGAGTGAACCCAGCTCACTGCATATAACTACCTGTTGTGTGTAACGATTATGGAATTCTCTCCGTGATCAGCGCACAAGGTGTGCGCTGACACTGCGGAAATCCTCCACAAGCGTATAATGCACCTGTAGAGGGAAATTCCTGTCGGCAGGTGGAGCTGTGGAGTGCAGAGGAACAGCTCCTCTGCCCTACCACACACGCCAGACAGGAATTTTACGAAGGGAAGAAACGCAATCGCAAGAGAGGCGATTGAGAATGAGTACAGAGACAGATTGTATGTGTGTGCACCAAACCAGTCGCCAACCCGCGACGGTGCACACACCACAGCAGATATGAAGTAGGAACGCGATCGCGAGAGGTGCGATCGCCAGACGTGACACAAGGCTACAGCAAGGCAGAGCACGAGAGTAGCAAAGGCACAGCAAATCATACAATGAGGAGATACGGAAAATAACAAACGCTAGCTAAACGCAAACACCGCACTCATTCGCAACAGTGCACGCATTTATGCGCATTCTCCTCGTGATAAGCACAATAGAGACAAGCATGCCTAACTAACCACCGACAGACAAACATGAAACAGAGGACGCGAGCGCTTGCTTAACGGTTACCTCACCGAGCCTCCAGCAAGCGTTCGTAGCAGACAAGACAGACACACGAAAACAGGAACAGGCGAGAGATAGGATCCACAGCACTAGCGAAAAGAGGCCAGTGTGATCCAGGGAGACAGAGAGATGGAGATCAGACGGATCCACAGCACTAGCGCTAGGCGAGTGCGATCCAGGCAAGACAGATAGAGGAGATAGCTGGTAGCAACCGCAGCTCCAGCTATACTCCAAGAACAAAGATCAGAACGACTTCCTGTCGACCACCGCAGGGACAGGACAATTGCAACAGACAGACAAAACAGATATGCAATCCTAACTGCACTAGGGAAACCTGTCTAGTGCAGTCCCAGGAATACTCTAAGCTAATCTTCAAACAATGAGCAAGGCTGACACTCTCCGGAGTGTTTCACAGGAAGAATCCTTATGACCAGCGAAGGTCTGTGATATCACATAGTATATATAGAGCAAGCCTACAAGGGATGTGGCTAGGCAATTTGCATGACAAACGTATGCAAATTCTTCAGCAGCAGCAAGCTGAAAAACTGACAAAAGGTCTCTCTTCCAGAGACCTGCAGAATGCAGACCTGAACAATGGTCAAAAAGCTGCCTGCCTGCACAGGCAGCTGAGCAGATCCTTACATTGTGTTGAGTGAACCCAGCTCACTGCATCTAACTACCTGTTGTGTTCAATGAACCCAGCTCACTGCATCTAACTACCTGTTGTGTTCAGTGAACCCACCTCACTGCATATACCTAGCTGTTGTGTTGAGTGAACCCACCTCACTGCATATAGCTACCTTTACTGTTGAGTGAACCCACTTCACTGCATCTAACTACTTGTTTGTGTTCAGTGAACCCAGCTCACTGCATCTAACTACCTTTACTGTTCAGTGAACCCAGCTCACTGCATCTAACTACCTTTACTGTTCAGTGAACCCACCTCACTGCACCTAACTACCTGTTGTGTTGAGTGAACCCACCTCACTGCATATAACTACCTTTACTGTTCAGTAAACCCACCTCACTGCATCTAACTACCTGTTGTGTTCAGTGAACCCAGCTCACTGCATATACCTAGCTGTTGTGTTGAGTGAACTCACCTCACTGCATACAACTACCTTTGTGTTGAGTGAACTCACCTGACTGCATCTAACTACCTTTTGTGTTCAGTGAACCCACCTCACTGCATATAACTACCTTTGTGTTCAGTGAACCCACCTCACTGCATATAACTACCTTTACTGTTGGGTGAACCCAGCTCACTGCATATACCTAGCATCCCCCCGAGATGGACAAAATGGACAAACCAGGTAGAGGAAGAGGTAGAGGCAGACCCAGAGGAAGGCCACCAGGCACCGGCAGGTCTGTGCGAGGCGGTGTTGCTGTGATTTCATGCAGACCTGGCCCATAATACAGTGCTCAGAAGAACACACTTGCCATCTCTTCCCAAAATTGTGAGGACGTGGTTGAGTATTTAACACAGAACACCCCATCTCCCGCAGCCACCAGCGCTACAACAAGCACCACATCCACTGCATTTGACACTTCGCAGGAGTTATTTGGTGGTGGTGGTGAAATCACTGATTCCCAGCCACTACTGCAACAACAAGAAGAAGGCGCAGGTACACCACCTCATACGTCTGAGTTAGGTGGTGATAGTATGGACGTAACGTGTGAGGAGGAGGATGATGAACCACCTGAAGTTGGTGCAGTTGAGGAGGTGTCTGAGGAAAGCGAAGCTGGGCAGGAGGATTATGATGACGATTATACGGATGCCACGTATGTTCCCAGTAGAGGAGATGACCAGGGGGACAGTTCAGAGGGGGAGTCAGAGAGGAGTAGGAGGAGACGACTCCATAACAGAAGCAGAGGGAGCTCGTCCTCAGAAACAGCTGGGGGCAGTGTCCGGCGCCATCTAACTACCTTTTGTGTTCAGTGAACCCACCTCACTGCATATAACTACTTTTGTGTTGAGTGAACTCACCTCACTGCATCTAACTACCTTTGGGTTGAGTGAACTCACCTGACTGCTGGGGGCAGTGTCCGGCGCCATGTATCACCAGCTATGGACAGCCAGCCAACATGCCCTTCAACGTCAGCTGCTGATGCCACCGTAGCGCCATCACCCCAGGGGGGCTCAGCGGTTTGGACATTTTTTAACATGTGTGTCTCAGATCGGAGCAAAGCCATATGTTCTCTCTGCCAGAAAAAATTGAGCCGTGGAAAGGCCAACTCTCACGTAGGGACAAGTGCCTTACGAAGGCACCTGGAGAGAAGGCACAAACAGCTATGGCAAGAAAACCTGAGGAAAAGCAGCACCCAAAAGACAAGCCACCCTCCTTCTCCTCTTCCTCCTTCAGGTGCATCGTCTTCATCCGCTTTCTCCCTTGCACCTTCACAGCCACCCTCCTCCACACCACCTCTTCCCTTGAGCGGTTCCTTCTCCTCTGCCCACAGCAGTACCCAGCTGTCCGTAAAGGAAGTGTTTGAGCGTAAGAAGCAAATGTCTGCCAGTCACCCTCTTGCCCCGCGTCTGACAGCTGGCGTGGCGGAACTATTAGCTCTCCAGCTATTGCCATACAAGCTGGTGGAGTCAGAGGCTTTCCATACATTTGTGGCCATTGGGACACCACAGTGGAAGATACCAGGCCGCACTTATTTTTCACGAAAGGCCATACCCAAACTGCACCGTGCAGTTGAGAGGCAAGTGGTGTCATCTATTGCGAAGAGCGTTGGGTCAAGGGTCCACCTGACCACGGATGCCTGGTCTGCCGAGCACGGGCAGGTCCGCTACCTTACGTACACAGCCCATTGGGTCAACCTGGAGACCGATGGCAGCAAGCAGGAAGTACGTGGCTGCGCAGCGGACCGACTTGTCACACCTCCACGGCTTGCAGGCAGGCCTCCAGCCACCTCCTCTCCGCCTGCTACCACCTCTTCGCTGTCGTCATCCTCCTCCTCCTCCTTGGCTGGTGCAGTGATCTCCTCTCCAGCTACACAGCCCCCGCACCCCAGGGCCTATGCTGCATGCCAGGTACGACGGTGTCACGCAGTGTTAGACATGTCTTGCCTGAAAGCGGAGAGTCACACTGGAGCAGCTCTCCTGGCTGCTCTTAACAAACAGGTGGAGCAATGGCTGACCCCGCACCAGCTTGAGATCGGCAACGTGGTGTGTGACAACGGCAGCAATCTCATTTCCGCATTGAATTTGGGAAAGCTGACACACGTACCCTGCATGGCACATGTGCTGAATCTGGTCGTGCAAAGATTTGTGTCCAAGTACCCAGGCTTAGAGGACGTCCTGAAGCAGGCCAGGAAGTTTTTAACTATCATCTGTATGCAGATGACACCCAAATCTATCTCCACACCCCTGACATATCCACCACTACCATGGACAAGGTCTCCTCCTGCCTATCTGCCATCTCCTCCTGGATGTCCGCTAGGTTCCTAAAACTAAATCTAGACAAAACGGAATTTATGATCTTCCCACCCCGGTCATCCCTGGACCTCCCAGATGTGCAGGTCACTGTTAACCACACTACTATTCACCCTACCTCTCAAGCCCGCTGTCTGGGTGTCACCCTGGACTCCGCACTCTCCTTCACTCCCCACATCCAAAACCTCACAAAGTCCTGCAACTTCCACCTTCGTAACATCTGTAAGATTCGCCCTTTCCTGACCCCTGCCACCACCAAACTCCTCATCCATGCCCTCATAATTTCCCGCCTCGACTACTGCAATGCCCTTCTGTCTGGACTCCCTAAGACCCGAATAGCCCCACTGCAGTCCATCATGAATGCGGCTGCCAGAATTATCCACTCCTCCCATCGCTCCACCAGGGCGACTCCCCTCCGTGAATCCCTCCACTGGCTTCCTATCCTGTCCAGAATCAGATTCAAGATATTGTGTCTGACCTACAAATCCATCCACAAAACCTGTCCAACCTACATTTCTGATCTTACTCAGAGATACACACCAAGCCGCTCACTCCGCTCCTCCAATGAACTTCGCCTGACCGTCCCCCGCATCACCCAGTCCCATGCACGCCTCCAAGACTTCTCAAGAGCCGCTCCGACACTATGGAACTCCCTACCTCCACCCATTAGGGCAGCCCCCTCCTTCAACACCTTCAAGAAGGCCCTCAAAACTCACCTTTTCACTCTTGCCTACCACCCCTCACAATTGCTCTAAACCCAGCCGAACTCTGGTCCTCTACCTCTCGTGTCCCTACCTCTCCCTCTAGATTGTAAGCCTTTGGGCAGGGTCCTCACTCCTTTTGTGTCCTACCTGATCATGCACCTCTATTACTGTGCACCCATGCTATGCACTTGAGTGAACCTAACTTGCCTAACTCCATGCTCCCATCCAGTGACTGACTAAGCATTACCTTGTACTCATACTGTGCTGTGTGATCTGGTTTTCTTGTATTCCTGTATTGTCATATTGCTGTTTGTTACCCCTAAATATTGTCTGTAACCTAAATTAATGTCCAGCGCTGCGTAATATGTTGGCGCTTTAAAAATTCAACAAATAAATAAATAAATAAATAAGTTGCGTGGGCATTTCAGGCGCTCTTACAAGGCCGTGGCACGCTTTGCGGACATTCAGCGTAGAAACAACTCGCCGGTGAGAAGCCTGATTTGCGATGTTCTCTAGCCTGCTAGACCAGGAGAAAGCCGTCACCCAGTACCTGTATCATTACAGTACAAGGACACAATCTGGGAGGATGGGGATGTTGTGGCCCAACAACTGGACACTGATGCGAAATGCATGCAGGGTCATGGAGCCCTTTGAGGAGGTGACCAAACTGGTGAGTTGCTTTGAGGGCACCATCAGCGACTTGATCCCCCTACGCCTACTTCCTGGAGCATGCCGTGTGTAGAGTGGTGGATACAGCTGTGGAGGAGCATGAACGAGAACAGTTACGGCAGCAGGAGTCGTGGAAACGATTTACATCCGAACCCGATGTTTCCACAACACCTGCGGCAGCACAGAGGGGGGAGGAGGAGGAGGAAGAAGAGGAGTCGTGTGGGGAAGGAGAGGAGTCAGACTCTGATGATGATGATGAGGAAGGTGTTTCTGTGGAGGAGGAAGAGGCGGCGGAAGAAGAACAACCGTGGCAGCCATCACAGGGGGCTTCTGCTGCTCCACGTTCCCGTGGTATTGTTCGTGGCTGGGGGGAGGAAGAGGAGTTGCGTCCCGTCACTAAAGAAGAGCAAGAGGAGATGGAGAGTACGTCTGCATCCAGCTTTGTGCAGATGGCCTCTTTCATGTTGTCCAGTCTGTTGAGGGACCCCCGTATCAAAAAACTCAAGGCGAATGACCTGTACTGGGTGGCCACGCTACTAGACCCTCGGTACAGGCACAAAGTGGCGGACCTGTTACCAACTCAACAGAAGGCGGAAAGGATGCAGCACTTGCAGAACAAGCTGTCGATGATGCTTTACAATGCATTTAAGGGTGATGTGGCTGCACAATGCAATCAAGGTACCACTGGCAGTAACCCTCCTCCTCCCAAGTCCACGCAGGCAAGGACAGGACGCTCCAGCGATCTCAGGGTGATGCCGGACATTCTTTAGTCCAACTCCTCGCCATAGTCCTTCTGAATCCACCCTCCACCAACGCTTGGACCGGCAGGTAGCCGACTACCTGGCCTTGAGTGTGGATGTAGACACTGTGAGCAGCGACGATGAACCCTTGGACCACTGGTTGCGCAGGCTTGACCTGTGGCCAGAGCTGTCCCAATTTGCCATACAACTTTTCTCTTGCCCTGCCGCAAGCGTCCTGTCAGAAAGGACCTTCAGTGCAGCTGGAGGCATTGTCACTGAGAAGAGAAGTCGCTTAAGTCACGACAGTGTTCAGTACCTGACCTTTATCAAAATGAATGAGGAATGGATCACGGAGGGCTACTGCATGACCGAAGACTAAGTCAGTCCCCACACACAGCATCTCTGCCTGCAGGCCACTTGCCTTCTCCGCCACCACCAACAGGGTCCAGGACTCTAGGCGGATTCCTGAATTTTTAAGGCCGCTGCTAGCAGCGGCCGCTACACTCATTTTTCTGGTGCGTGTACATGCCTGCCTAATTTTTCTGGCTGCACTGGGGGCGGCTGCAACAAAAAAACAAAAGGCATGTACATGTGCCCATCCCCCTTCGTGATCATTACCTTGCCGCGGTGAAGGGGCTTGCGTATCACAATGAAGCAATGACCGTCGGCTATTTGAGTGTCTCGGGTGGGGGTGGCACACAAAAGATAATAAGGTCGTTGCTTCATTGTGGTCAGACCAAATTTGATCAGCTGGACAGTCACTGTTGTTCTATCATTGAGCTACCACAGACCGGCGACCATATGGGCTTGAAAACTGCCACGGCCTACACTCTTGCCACGGTGGCACCAGTCCAGCCCGGCCGTCACTACGCAAACAGATGTTTGGGGTGCGTTACACAGTGAGTTTGGTGGGTCAGTGTGAAGCAGAACTCTAATTACACTCCCTGATTGATGTATACACATGAAAGATGTTTTAAAGCACTTTAGGCCTGCAATTTAGCATTCAATGTGATTTCTGCCCTTAAAACGCTGCTTTGCGTCACATCCAGATTTTCCCCCGGGACTTTGGGCATGTATCCCACTCCGCCATGCCCCCCTCCAGGTGTTAGACCCCTTGAAACATCTTTTCCATCACTTTTGTGGCCAGCATAATTTTTTCTATTTTTCAAAGTTCGCATCCCCATTGAAGTCTATTGCGGTTCGCGAACTTTTCCTCGAACCGAACCTTCCGGGAAGGTTCGCGAACGGGGTTCGTGAACCTAAAATCGGAGGTTCGGCCCATCTCTACTGAGGAGTACCATGCTGCTCATCTCAGTAAAGTGTGTGGCTGTACCTGAATGTTTCAGGTGGGGAGGGGGGTTATGAGATCTGAGGATTGCTCTTTCTATTTGTAATGTATGTGGCTGTACCTGAATGTTGGGGGGGTGTAGGTGATCTTAGAACTGCTGTTATTATCAGTGTGTGTGGCTGTACATGAATGGGGGGGGGGGGGGGGGAGTAGGAGATCTGGGGACTACCATGCTGTTACTATCAATGTGTGTGGCTGTACCTGAATGTTGGGGGGTAGGAGATCTGGGGACTACCATGCTGTTACTATCAGTGTGTGTGGCTGTACATAAATGGGGCAGGGGGGTAGGAGATCTGAGGACTACCATGCTGTTACTATCAGTTTGTGCGGCTGTACCTGAATGTTGGGGGGGGGGGTAGGAGATCTGGGGACTACCATGCTGTTACTATTAGTGTGTGTGTGGCTGTACCTGAATTGGGGGGAGGGGTAGGAGATCTGAGGACTACCATGCTGTTACTATCAGTGTGTGCGGCTCTACCTGAATGTTGCACGGAGGGAGTAGGAGATCTGGGGACTACCATGCTGTTACTATCAGTGTGTGTGTGGCTGTCCCTGAATTGGGGGGGAGGGGGTTTAGGAGATCTGGGGACTACCATGCTGCTTCTATCAGTGTGTGTGTGGCTGTACCTGAATGTTGCACAGAGGGGGTAGGAGACTACAGGTGACCATACATCAGTCGACTTAGCGGCCGATCGACCATCCAATTGATTATCGAATTGGATGAAAATCGGTGCCACCAAGTGCATGCCCAACTGACATAGCGACTAATTTCAGGGTGGAAATTGGTCACATCGTTCATCGCACATGCTGAAAGATTTCGGGTCGAAGTTGGTTGGTCGGGTGTGCGGCAGTACGACGGCCAATTTTGGGACAAGCGACAAAACACCCGCCGCTACAATATATAAATGTGCCCGGTGTGTCCATTTAAACATTACCTGTCCGGTGTCAGCCTCTGCATGGCATCTGTCCATCCTGCCGGGTTCCACATACACACGTAAACGCTAGCAGTGAATACCGTCTGACGTCAGACGCTATGCGCCGCTTTCGTGTACACGGCTGTTAGAACTTGGCTAGATGGACGGTTATCGTGTGGAGGCTGCTACTGGACAGGTAATGTATAAATGCACACACAGAGGGGGGGGGGGGCACATTCCTACATTGGGGGCAGCAGTGGTGCCTGTAGTCAGATTTGATTAGAGATAAATTTGTCTCTTTATTGAATCTGTTCATAATCGTCAGGTCTATGGTTACCATGCAGTTTCAATCAGTAAATTGCGTTGCTGAACAGGAATGAGCTCCGGATTAAATTTGGTTGAAATCCGAATGAGTTTCATGCGGATTTCATCCTCTAATTAGTGCAGTTGAGCGGTGTGTGCGGGGAGAGGGGGGGGTCGGAGGGTTAAACTTACCCAGCAGCCTTCTTCTTTAATCCGTCCCACGGCGCCTCCCATGCTGCGTTTCAAGCCATGTCACATGACTACTACGCTTCCTCCTTCAACCACCGCCACCCCCCCCCCCCAGGACACACCTGCTAAGCTGCACTAATTAACCTCCCTAGCATTCAATTTCTGCAGGATTTCTGTGCAAAAAAGTGGTTCAATTAATTTTCATGAAATTTTTGCTTGCAACTTACTAAAATCCATCAAGCAAGGGTCTAGTATCCATTTTGAGTATAATAAAAGCTTCAAAACAAAATCATGTCAAAAAAATAAATTACAATTTTTTAATCACAAATAGAAAAATCCTCCTCAAATATGGATGAAGAAATAAATCTACAGATGCAGAAATAAATACTGTACAGTGTTTACCTAAAATATCTCTCTTGTGCGGCTTGCAAGACAAAAGTGAAAACCGAGAGCCCAATCTGGTGCAGTATTTCACGTAAATCAGGAAACGTAATCTGAATGAAATAATACCCACAAGTGTAGGTTACCACACAGGCAACCACTGATTAGGCAAGTGGGGAGAATTGTAACCTGACCCCACTCAGGTCTAAAAAGTCGCTCTATGTAGATAGAAGAAAAATGGGGTACACCCCTCCACCAAGGGTGGACTAGATCAATGGTATAACAAGAGTAACAGAGGTGCCAATAAAGGATAAAAATGATTAAGAACCATTTAAAAGGAAGGAAGCGGGTGGACTCTCCTCCCTCAGGTAAATTAATGACCAGGCAATATGAGCCGTTAGCAGTGTAACAGTAATATTTATTAAAAATCTACAAATATGCAACACGTTTCACGGGCCAACATCCCGCTTCATCAGGCAATCAAGTATGGAGAACACTAGGGAAAAAAACATAAAGGGAAAAAACAATGCCAGGGGACGCTCGGAACAAATTGTTGACATAAGTCGTTTGCATCACATAAAATCACATGATCCACATTAAAAATAAGTACTAAGCTATTTAACTACTGTACAGTGTTTTTAGATATAAATCTGCACACACAAAAAAAAAACTAAAACAGTAAGTTCATAGTGATATAAAAGCACATAATAACAATTCTAAGCATGTGTGGCATAACATGTTAACTGACTTATTGGGGTCTCCAGTAAAAGTCTGGGATAGATACATGTATCCTGGTGTCCAGATCTATAAATGTATATGCACTTGTGCAGTAAGTGCGGCCCTGGTATATAAAACCAATAATCGGTATATGCTGGTCTAAGGTATGGATGAGCATTATGCACGGCGGCATAAAAATGAAAAGAAAACCTTTGCTACTTACCAGTGTGCGGTCAATCATTGAGCCAAGCGCCTCTGTAGAGGTCTGAGGCGTCCTTAGGTCAGTTTATAAAATGAGACTAGTGCCAAACTGTCCGGGCGGGTCAACGCACCTGAGCGCGTCTCGTGCAAGTATGTGACGTCACGGTAGCGGTATGTGACGATAATGTCGCACCGCGCTGGTATTAGCATTGGACAGGGTAGCGGTGGACGACGATAGCGTCGCACCGCTCTGATGCCGCTGATAGTGGGGTGGGTGCGACAATGACGTCGCATCCGCCCAGGGAGAGTAGTGCCGTGGAAAGGCCGCTGGCGCATGTGTGTTGGGAAGGACAGGCGCCACCACCGCCATGTTTAGTGCGGGCCGTGCATGCATTGTAAATTGCGTGAGAAGCCTCACAAGAAGTATAAAAAATGTGTTAAAATGTATTATAGTGAACAAGATAATAAAAATATAAATATCACACCAAACTGTGGAAAACTCTTTGGTAAATATAAAATTTGAGCAGATGTAAGCTCAAACTCTGTTATGCTGTCACATGATGATAATAGTATTATTAGGCCTAGGTACAAGTGCTGTTATGCTGCCATCTAGCGGTGGTTGTTGTATGGACAACAAACAATCAACATGCAAAAGAGCATATCTTTTGCGCTTGGTGTCTATTCCCTAGAATGTCGCACGATCATCATATCATCTCAGGATTTTAGGCGAACAAGCAAAAAGTAGCAAATACAAAAAGAAAAGATAAACATAAGGAAATTAATCATATGGAATAAAAGACCAACATAGTTTTGTAAATAAAAACAGCGAAACATTTTTTGCAGAGCTGTCCAAAGCCATTACCTGCATAATCAATCTTAGTTGAGGTAAATATAGGTCAACTTAGAAGTCCATCCATAACAATACTAATGTGACAGTATAAACAATAATGGCAGGACATATATTCCATAAAGGGTTCGATAAAAGAGAGGACTAGGTTGTTAAAAACCGGTAGTTAGTCAATTATTAATTATATGATTAATATCGTTTTTCTAATACTTCATTGAGACCCTCTGGTGCGAGGGTTCTTAAAATTTGTATCTAGTACATTTCTTTGTTCCTTATAACCTCAGAAATATTTGGTGTTTGTATGGATTCTATGAGTGTGATAGATAATGATTGTGAGTTGCCACCATGATGGGTACTGAAGTGTCTGGATACACTATGTAGGGGGTATTGTTTGTGAATGTTCCTTCTATGTTGTCCTACTCTATCGCGGACCTTTTGGGTTGTGCGCCCTATGTATTGTAGCTTGCAGGGGCATGAAATGAGATATATTACGTTCCTTGATGTGCAGGTTATATTTTGTCTGATAGGGAATATTGTATTGGTAATGGTAGATTGAAAACTCTGGGTGGTGTTGATAAACTTACAGGCTGTGCAGCGTGAATGATTGCATGGAGAAGAGCTTGGGTTAATGAGACCGGTCGTCATCGTGTTCTGAGGGTTGGGCAATCGGAATTCGCAAGGACCAAGCAGGCTGCGGAGGTTAGGGGCTCTTCCGAAAGTCATCAGGGTTTTTTTTGGTAGTGTTGGTCTAAGGTGCGGATCTTGTGTTAGTATTTCCCATCTGTTCTGTAAGATGGATCGTATCTGTGTGTGTTGTCTGCTGTAACCGGTAATGAATCTGGGGAATGAGGTAGGGTTGGTTGAGTCCTTTGCTTGGGTCGTCATAGCTGGAGCTGTTGTTGCTTTATGTTTTGCATCCTTTATAAGCTTTTTTGGATAACCTCATTCTGTGAATTTTTATGTAAGAATATTCGATTGGGTTTGAAAGACGGAGAGATCAGTACAATTTCGAAATATTCTACGGTATTGGCAGTAAGGTGTATTGGTGGTCCAGGGGCGGTGATGGAAACTGTCAAAATGTATATAGTTGTTGGAATCAACTGCTTTGAAGTGGGTTTTGGTTTTTATGGTGTTATCACTGATGTAGAGAACCAAATCTAGGAACTCGATGGAGATGGGATGATGTTGGGAGGTAAAGGTGAGGCCAGCTGGATTATCATTGAGTAAGTTCAAGAATAGTGGAATATCGGTTTGTTTCCCCTTCCATATGAAGATGAGATCATCAATGTATCTCCTATAAAGTATAATATTGTCAGAAAATGAATGTTGTTTGTGGAATTTAAGTTGCTCGAGGTAACCCATGGCCAAGTTAGCGTATGATGGTGCAAATGAGCTCCCCATGGCAGTGCCCGTGATTTGATGGTAAAAGTTGTCTGCAAAGGAGAATACATTATATTGTAGAATGAATTCTGCACAGTTTTTTATGAATTTTTGTTGTGAGGGAGGCATATTGGGATTAGTGGATAAATAGTATTCTAATGATCTGAGTCCAAACTGGTGTGGAATATTGTTGTGAAGTGCGGATACATTACATGTTAACCAAATATATTCCATATTCCAAGATATTGGTTTGAGTAATTCAATCAAGTGTTGGGAATCTTTTAGGTAGGATGGTAATGTCTGTACCAATGGCTGTAGGTGTGTGTCTATGAATTTGGATAGATTACTGGTCATTGAGTCCATGCCAGAAATTATTGGTCTGCCAGGTGGTTTAGTGAGGTCTTTATGAATTTTGGGGAAATAATAGAAGAACAGTGTTTTTGGGTGATGGTTGATGATGAAATTGCGCTCGTTTTTGGTTATGATGCCATTGAGAAAGGAATGATTGATGAGTGTTTTGAGGGTAGAATTGAGTTCAGCGGTGGGATCTGTAGCGAGTTTGGTATAATGTAGGGGGTTATCAAGTAGTCTGTGAGATTCAATGATGTAGTCTGTTTTGTTGAGAATTACTACTCCCCCCCCTTTGTCAGCGGGTTTGATGATAATGTCCTGGTTGTTTCTAAGAGATTGGAGGGCCCTCTGTTCCGGTTTGGTGAGGTTAGACACAGACGTCTGGGGGTCAAGATTGAGTTTCTGTAGGCCATTAAGCACCAGTGTGTAAAATGTCTCTATAAAATTGCCTTTTGAGGCCGTGGGGTAGAATCTCGACCTACCTTTTAGTTGGGTAGTGATAAATTTTTCAATGGCAACCTCATTGGCATTAGCTGAGCATATGGGTAGTTGGTCATTGTTGGTAAGAATGAGGGTATTGGCGGGATCAGATAGGGGTGATTGATTTTTTTAATGGTAAAATGTCTTTTCAGGCTGAGTTTCCAGATGTATGAGTTGAGTTCTACGAATAATTTAGCCATCTGAGAGGAATCGGTGGGACAAAATGAGAGTCCCTTTTCCAATAGCCGAGTTTCGGAGGCAGAAAGTGTGTATTCTGACAAATAAAATATGCAGCGGGTTTGTATTGTAGAATTTGTTAGTGGAGTGGGGACTATTTGCGATTTCTTTTTTCTTTTGCCTTTTGCATCGGATTCTGGGAGCAACCTTTTCAGTTTGTGTTTGGGTTGGACGATCACTCATGACGCAGTTGGGCTGGGTATTGGTAGGACTAATGAGGTTTGTTAGATTGATTACGATTGATGAGGGTAGGTCTAAAAAAAAAGAGGATGGCATGGTCTTGGGGATGTCTTCCGAGGTGGTGTTAGTATTGTGTTGTTTGTTCGCTGGGCCGAAATAGTTCCTAGAGTTCCTAAATTTGGCTCTCTACATCAGTGATAACACCATAAAAACCAAAATCCACTTCAAAGCAGTTGATTCCAACAACTATATAAACTATAAACTATTTTGACAGTTTTCATCACTGCCCCTGGACCACCAATACACCTTACTGCCAATACCGTAGAATATTTTGAAATTGTACTGATCTATCCGTCTTTCAAACCAATCAAATATTCTTACAAAAAAATTCACAGAACGTGGTTATCCCAAAAAGCTTATAGAGGATGCAAAACATAAAGCAACAACAGCTCTAGGTATGACGACCCAAACAAAGGACTCAACCAACCTCACCTCATTCCCCAGATTCATTACCGGTTGCAGCAGATAACACACACAGATACGATCCATCTTACAGAACAGATGGGAAATACTAACACAAGATCTGCCCCTTAGACCAACACTACCAAAAATCCCCCTGCTGACTTTCAGAAGAGCCCCTAACCTCCGCAGCCTGCTGGCTCCTTGCAAATTCCGATTGCCCAACCCTCAGAACACGATGACGACCGGTCCCATTAACGCAGGCTCTTCTCCATGCAACCATTCACGCTGCACAGCCTATCAATTTATCAACACCACCCAGAGTTTTCAATCTACCATTACCAATACAATATTCCCTATCAGACAAAATATAACCTGCACCTCAAGAAACGTAATATATCTCATTTCATGTCCCTGCAAGCTACAATACGTAGGGCGCACAACCCAACAGGTCCGCGATAGAGTAGGACAACATAGAAGGAACATTCACAAACAATACCCCCTACATAGTGTATCCAGACACTTCAGTACCCATCACGGTGGCAACTCACAATCATTATCTTTCACACTCATAGAATCCATACAAACACCAAATATTTCTGAGGTTATAAGGAACAAAGAAATGTACTAGATACAAATTTTAAGAAACCTCGCACCAGAGGGTCTTAATGAAGTATTAGAAAAACGATATTAATCATATAATTAATAATTGACTAACTACCGGTTTTTAACAACCTAGTCGCCTCTTTTATCGAACCCTTTATGGATTATATGTTCTGCCATTATTGTTTATACTGTCACATTAATATTGTTATGGATGGACTTCTAAGTTGACCTATATTTACCTCAACTAAGATTGATTATTCAGGTAATGGCTTTGGACAGCTCTTCAAAAAATGTTTTCCTGTTTTTATTTACAAAACTATGTTGGTCTTTTATTCCATATGATTAATTTCCTTATGTTTATCTTTTCTTTTTGTATTTGCTAGTTTTTGCTTGTTCGCCCAAAATCCTGAGATGATATGATGATCGGGTGACATTCTAGGGAATAGACAAAGACAAAAAGACAAAGACAAACACTTATATAGTGCTTTTCTCCTGGCGGACTCAAAGCGCCAAGACACCAAGCGCAAAGATATGCTCTTTTGCATGTTGGTTGTTTGTTGTCCATACAACAACTACCGCTAGATGGCAGCATAACAGCACTTGTACCTAGGCCCAGTGGTGCTCAAATACCCCTTTTTAAAATTCGAGTTTGGTCGAATTCGAATAGTAAATTATTTGAGGTCAGTCGAATATTCGAGTTGAATAATTTTTACTATTCGATTCGACCTCGGACTTCGAGCTCACTATTCGAGTCGGTATTCGAGCTCATTATTCGAGCTGACTATTCGAATTGGCCTTAAATAGCTTCCAACACTTGTTTTGAGGGTGAATGATGCAAGAAACATCTTTTTTTCCAAGTAACAACAGCAAGTGATTATGTGGGGATGTTCCTTTAAAAAAAAAAGGTGAAAAGAGAAGTTGTGTCCAGAATTTTGTTCAGTACTGTATATACTTCTTCTTCTTTTTTTATCTTCTATATCTTCTTCTTCTTCTTCTATATCTTCTTCTTCTATATCTTCTTCTTCTTCTATATTGTCTTCTTCTTCTTCTTCTTCTTCTTCTTCATCTTCTTCTTCTTCTTCATCATCATCTTCTTCATCTTCTTCATCGTCATCTTCTTCTTCATCATCTTCTTCTTCTTCATCTTCTTCATCTTCTTCTTCTTCTTCTTCATCTTCTTCTTCATCTTCTTCTTCTTCATCTTCTTCATCTTCTTCTTCATCTTCTTCTTCTTCATCTTCTTCTTCTTCTCCTTCTTCTTCTTCATCTTCTTCTTCTTCATCTTCTTCATCTTCTTCTTCATTTTCTTCTTCTTCATCTTCTTCTTCTTCTCCTTCTTCTTCTTCTTCTTCTTCATCTTCTTCTTCTTCATCTTCTTCATCTTCTTCTATATCGTCTTCTTCTTCACTTATTTCTCTTTTCAATTTTTTTTTAAAGAAATGCAGCTATTTTTGAGCGTAACAAATAGCTGGTGGCGCACGCATGTTGGAAGCGCCATTGTATGTGCTCCCTGGCAGTGGAAACACACAGACAGCAGGAGGTAAATTCAGCAGCAGGAGGAGGAGGATGAGTGTGTGGCAGCAGGCAGTCAATGAGGCAGGCAGCGTGACATAATAGCCCTGGTACCTAGCGGTGATACCAGGGCTGTAAATAAACACAACAGGAGGTCCCAGACAGCGGTCGTGCAGCCCACATCGTGTCCAATACACAACTGGGACAACACAGTTTTCAACCCGGGCACCTCAGAAAAATTAAACCTTTTTTTTTTTTTTTAATGGTTTGTTGGTTTTGTTTGTACAACCAATTACACAGATATATAGCTATTGTTTGACGTAATAGCTGGTGGCAGAGTGGCAGCAGAATGTAATTCTGTGTACCCTGGCAGTGGGAAACACAGACAGACAGCAGCAGCAGCAGGAGGAATGGAGGAGTAATGTGAGCAGCTATTGTTTGACGTAATAGCTGGTGGCAGTGTGGCAGCAGAAGGTAATTCTGTGTACCCTGGCAGTGGGAAACACAGACAGACAGCAGCAGCAGGAGGAATGGAGGAGTAGTGTGAGTGTGGCAGCAGGCAGGCAGCGTGACATAATAGCCCTGGTACCTAGCGGTGATACCAGGGCTGTAAATAAACACAACAGGAGGTCCCAGACAGCGGTCGTGCAGCCCACATCGTGTCCAATACACAACTGGGACAACACAGTTTTCAACCCGGGCACCTCAGAAAAATTAAACCTTTTTTTTTTTTTAATGGTTTGTTGGTTTTGTTTGTACAACCAATTACACAGATATATAGCTATTGTTTGACGTAATCGCTGGTGGCAGAGTGGCAGCAGAATGTAATTCTGTGTACCCTGGCAGTGGGAAACACAGACAGACAGCAGAAGGGCAGTACACAGCAGCCCACTGTAGGTGTAAAATGTGTGGCTGCAGGCGACGTAATAGTCAAACTGAACCAGGCTGGCTTAGTGAGCAGGAGCCAGGAGGTGGTAAAGGGTGGTAAGGCACATTAACGATGGTTCTTAGCCAGTTCATGTCCCCCTCTCGCCGACAACAGGGGCCAGGAACTCACCTTCCACCCACGCCTGGTTCATCTTGAGAAACGTCAGTCTGTCCACAGACTTGTGAGACAGACGTGAGCGTTTCTCGGTGACCACGCCATCAGCTGCACTGAAGCAGCGATCGGACAGCACGCTGGAAGGGGGGCAGGACAGCACTTCCAGGGCGTACTGCGCCAGCTCGCTCCAGATCTCCAGGCGCTTGACCCAATACTCCATGGGATCAACAGGGGCATCGCTGTCAAGCCCGCTGTAGGACCCCATGTAGTCAGCCACCATGCGGGTCAGGCGCTGGCTGTGACCGGAGGAGGATGCTGCTGCATCATGCACCTCCTCTCTAGTCACTGCTGCCGGAGCCTCTACAGTCCTGTAGAGCTCGTGGCTGAGAGACAGCAGGTCTGTGGGGCGCTTGCTGCTGGATGCAGGCACCTGCTGCTGCCTCTGTGCTGGCTGCTGGACAGTGGGGGTGGAAGGCTGGGGGAAGGCTTCCTCCACGCGCTCAACAAGGGCCTGCTGCAAGCTCCTTATTTGTTGCACTGGGTCTCCTCCTGCAGGCGGCAGGAACTGGCTCAACTTCCCCTTGAGGCGTGGGTCCAACATCATGCTGATCCAGATGTCCTCCCTCTGCTTCATCTGGATCACCCTGGGGTCCTTGCGCAGGCACGCCAGCATGTGCGCTGCCATTGGGAAGAGGCGGGCCACGTGTGCTGGCACATCGACGGCAGTGCTGTCCTCCTCATCCTCCTCCTCTGCCGCCTCATCCTCTCTCCACCCCCGCACCAACTCAGCTGCGCTGTGCTGATCCCCCTCATCAGCAGCAAGGTCAGGGACCTCCACCAAGTCCTCCTCCTCCTCCCCCTCAGAGGTGGACTGTGCAGCTGCTTGCCGCTCCTGCTGGTCCAAGGCTGCCGCTCCCTGTTCCAGCAAAGCATCGAGGGCCCTGTTCAGCAGACAAACCAGGGCACCCACTCGCAGACCATAGCATGGTCCCTGCTCACCATGTTAGTGGCCTGCAGAAAGGGAGCCAGCACTAAGCACACCTGCTGCATGTGCCTCCAGTCATCATCGGGGACGATGGACGGGATGTTGCTGGTCTTGTCCCTTCTCCGAGCGGCGGAAACAGTGGCCAGGGCAAGGTACTGGTTGACAGCGTGCTTCTGTTCAACCAGACGCTCCAACATCGCCAGGGTGGAGTTCCAGCGAGTCGGAACGTCAAGGATCAGCCGATGGCGTGGCAGCTCCAGCTCCTTTTGCACGTCTTCCAGGCTCGCACAGGCTGCAGCCGAGCGCCGGAAATGACGCACAACGTTCCTTGCCGTTTCCAGCAGTTCGCCCATCCCCTGGTAGGTGCGCAAGAACTTTTGCACCACCAGGTTCAGCACGTGGGCAAGACAGGGGATGTGGGTCAGGTTTCCCCTGTCTATTGCGGCAACCAGATTGGCCCCATTGTCGGCCACCACCTCTCCGACTCTGAGGCCTCTGGGGGTCAGCCAAATCCTCTCCTGCTCCTGGAGTTTGGCCAACACATGGGTTGCCGTCAGCTTGGTCTTCCCAAGGCTGACCAAGTGCAGCAGCGCTTGGCAGTGGCGGGCCTTCACGCTGCTGCTGAGGCGGGGGGTTTGGCCAGGTGTGCCGGAGGATGGCAGAGGATCGGAGGAACCTGCTGCAGTTCCCCTGACCCTGCGGGGGGCACCACCCACTGTGTTGCTGCTGCTGTGCCCGCTGCTGCTCTCCCATCCTCACCCCCTTCCACCAAGCTGACCCAGTGGACAGTAAAGACAGGTAGCGGCCTGTCCCGAAGCGGCTGCTCCAGGAGTCCATGGTGACGTGGACCCTTTCACCAACCACGTGCTCCAGCCCTCGCTCCACATTGGCCATCACAAAGCGGTGCAGTGCAGGAATGGCCTTGCGGGCGAAGAAGTGTCTGCTGGGGAGCTGCCAGTCTGGGGCTGCGCAAGCAAGCAGCGCACGCATGTCGCTCCCCTCCTGCACAAGCGTGTACGGCAGGAGTTGGGAGCACATGGCCCGTGCCAGCAAGCCGTTCAGCTGCCGCACGCGACGGCTGCTGGGAGGCAGAGCCCTAACCACCTCTGCACCTCTGCTCAACTTCCGCTGACAGTGGTTGCAAGTGGCGTACTTGCTGTACACTGTGGGCATGGTGAAAAAACGCCAGATTGGTGACAAAAACGACCCCCTACGGCATGGAACCGCTGCTGCCTGTCTCCCTGTGGTGGTTGGGGGGGGGGGCTTGGGTGCGGCTGGTGGTGGTACTGGCAGATGCTGCTGCTGCTGCTGCTGAGCCTGAGACACCAGCAGGCTGTGGGACCTGCCTACTGCTGCCAATGCTTGCAATGATGCGCCTCCTTGCAAGGCCCACAAGCGCATCCTCCTCCTCCTCCTCAGAGCTGCTGAGGACGACATCCCCTGGAGGTGGTGGCACCCAGTCTCTGTCTGTCACCGTGTCATCATCAGCCTCCCCCTCCTGAAACATGTCCTGCTGGGATGATGACCCCCCAAACTCCTCTCCTGATGCATGGATGGGCTGCTTGACTGTCGCCACAGTCTTGCTGTCCAATCCCTCATCCCCCAAAGTGCCCATCAGCACCTCCTCCTCCAAATCGCCAACAACAGCAGACAATTGACGCATCATGCCTGGGGTCAAAAGAGTGCTGAGTGACAGGTCGGCGACTGACGGTGAACTGGCCTCCTCCCCAGGCCCTGCTGGGCGGCTGCTGCGAACAGGGGTGGTGGTGGTGAGGGTGGAGGCCTCGGATGCAGAGCTGATGGCGGGCTGCTCATCCTCCGTCATCAGTTGCACCACAGTGTCTGCATCCTTTTCCTCAATGGGACGTTTCCGACCCGGCTGGAGGAAAATCGGAGCAGGTGCTACACGCTGCTGCTGCTGCTGTGTCTCTGCAGCGTGAGTTGCAGATGCTCCTGCTGGGCGGCGCCCAAGGCGTCCACGGCCAGTGGCTATGGGAGGAATGTTAGCCACTGACGCTGCTGCTGCGGAACTGTGCATGGTGGCGCGGCCGCGCCCGCGGCTTGCCACAATGCTGCTCCCTCTCCTCCTGATTCCCTTGCTGCCCTTCCCCTTGCCCAAACCGCGCTGGCTGCCACTTCCAGACATCTTCGATGTTTTGGGCGTAAACACAAAAGTTTTTGAAAAGGGCGGGTGAAAAGTGGAGTACTTTAATGGAGTGGGTTGGTGGGTGAGGTGACTGAGTGAGTGTCCCGACTCCCTAGTACAGTAAGTAAGTAGTAACAGTCAGGAAGTACAACTAGCAGTTACAATAATCAGTAGTAATCACAAGGAAATAGAGTGTGTGTACACTACAGACAGTGAATGCACGCACGCGCAAACACGCGCAGGAGCTGGCCTATGAACAGAGAGTGAGTGAGTGTCCCTAGTACAGTAAGTAAGTAGTAACAGTCAGGAAGTACAACTAGAAGTTACAATAATCAGTAGTAATCACAAGGAAATAGAGTGTGTGTACACTACAGACAGTGAGTGCACGCACGCACGCGCACACACGTGCAGGAGCTAGCCTATGAACAGTGACTGAGTGAGTGTCCCTACTACAGTAAGTAAGTAGTAACTGTCAGGAAGTAGAATTTACAATAATCAATCAGTAATCAGAAGGAAATAGAGTGTGTGTACAGTACACAGACAGTGAGTGCACACACACACGCAGGAGCTAGTAGCCTATGAACAGTGACAGTGAGTGTCCTAGTACAGTTACAGTATATAACTATTCAGAAGGAAATAGAGTGTGTGTACAGTACACAGACAGTGAGTGCACGCACACGCAGGAGCTAGCCTATGAACAGTGACAGTCAGTGAGTGTCCTAGTACAGTTACAGTATATAACTATTCAGAAGGAAATAGAGTGTGTGTACAGTACACAGACAGTGAGTGCACACACACACACGCAGGAGCTAGTAGCCTATGAACAGTGACAGTGAGTGTCCTAGTACAGTTACAGTATATAACTATTCAGAAGGAAATAGAGTGTGTGTACACAGACAGTGAGTGCAAGCACACGCAGGAGCTAGCCTATGAACAGTGACAGTCAGTGAGTGTCCTAGTACAGTTACAGTATATAACTATTCAGAAGGAAATAGAGTGTGTGTACACAGACAGTGAGTGCAAGCACACGCAGGAGCTAGCCTATGAACAGCGACAGTCAGTGAGTGTCCTAGTACAGTTACAGTATATAACTATTCAGAAGGAAATAGAGTGTGTGTACAGTACACAGACAGTGAGTTGACACACACACGCAGGAGCTAGTAGCCTATGAACAGTGACAGTGAGTGTCCTAGTACAGTTACAGTATATAACTATTCAGAAGGAAATAGAGTGTGTGTACACAGACAGTGAGTGCAAGCACACGCAGGAGCTAGCCTATGAACAGTGACAGTCAGTGAGTGTCCTAGTACAGTTACAGTATATAACTATTCAGAAGGAAATAGAGTGTGTGTACAGTACACAGACAGTGAGTGCACACACACACGCAGGAGCTAGTAGCCTATGAACAGTGACAGTGAGTGTCCTAGTACAGTTACAGTATATAACTATTCAGAAGGAAATAGAGTGTGTGTACACAGACAGTGAGTGCAAGCACACGCAGGAGCTAGCCTATGAACAGTGACAGTCAGTGAGTGTCCTAGTACAGTTACAGTATATAACTATTCAGAAGGAAATAGAGTGTGTGTACAGTACACAGACAGTGAGTGCACACACACACGCAGGAGCTAGTAGCCTATGAACAGTGACAGTGAGTGTCCTAGTACAGTTACAGTATATAACTATTCAGAAGGAAATAGAGTGTGTGTACACAGACAGTGAGTGCAAGCACACGCAGGAGCTAGCCTATGAACAGTGACAGTCAGTGAGTGTCCTAGTACAGTTACAGTATATAACTATTCAGAAGGAAATAGAGTGTGTGTACAGTACACAGACAGTGAGTGCACACACACACGCAGGAGCTAGTAGCCTATGAACAGTGACAGTGAGTGTCCTAGTACAGTTACAGTATATAACTATTCAGAAGGAAATAGAGTGTGTGTACACAGACAGTGAGTGCAAGCACACGCAGGAGCTAGCCTATGAACAGTGACAGTCAGTGAGTGTCCTAGTACAGTTACAGTATATAACTATTCAGAAGGAAATAGAGTGTGTGTACACAGACAGTGAGTGCAAGCACACGCAGGAGCTAGCCTATGAACAGTGACAGTCAGTGAGTGTCCTAGTACAGTTACAGTATATAACTACAATACAAAATACAATCACTAAGTAGTAAAGGACAGCAGAAATACTGTCTAATACTATCTAATACTGTCTAATACTAATGAGAAATAAACTAACAGAGGACAGGAGGACAGCTGCCCACACAGGCAGGCCCTGAGGCCTAAAGCTGTAAGCCTGCAGCAGCAGCTGGCCTGTCTCTATGTAACACAAAAGCTACTAACTAAAATACAATGTCTATCTAACTAACAACAATATAGGTGTGTATAGGAGGTGTATGTGAGCAAAAACGCTAGGTAAATGACCACAATAGAGCTCTTGCTAAGCCAAAGCACAAAGGAGCAACTCTCTCTCTATGCAAGTCTCAGGCAAGGACGGAGAAACGGAACATGGCGGCCGCTATTTATAGGGTAGGGGCTGGCCAGGGTCCCCCTCTGTGATTGGCTGCCGTCAGAGGGCCTGGGAGCCCTCTGATTGGCTCTAAGGACATCAATCTGGGCTATGACGCTATTCGAGCTCGGTATTCGAGCTCGAATAGCGCCGTTTGCTCGAATAGCTCGAATAGTGAATGGGCTATTCGCGTTTACTCGAATAGCCCATTCGAATAGCTGCAGCTATTCGGAGCTCGAATACCGAGCTCGAATAGCTGAAAAAGAGCTCGAATATTCGAGCTACTCGAATATTCGAGCTCTGCTGAGCACCACCGCCTAGGCCTAACAATACTATGATCATCATGTGACAGCATAACAGAGTTTGAGCTTACCTCTGCTCAAATTTTATATTTACCAAAGAGTTTTCCACAGTTTGGTGTGATATTTATATTTTTATTATCTTGTTCACTATAATACATTTTTACAATTATTTTATACTTCTTGTGAGGCTTCTCACGCAATTTACAATGCATGCACGGCCCGCACTAAACATGGCGGCGGCAGCGCCTGTCCTTCCCAATACGCATGCGCCAGCGGCCTTTCCACTGCACTACTCTCCCTAAGTGGATGCGACGTCATCGTCGCACCCACCCCACTATCAGCGGCATCAGAGCGGTGCGACGCTATCGTCGTCCACCGCTACTCTGTCCAATACTAATACCAGCGCAGTGCGACGTTATCGTCGCATCCCGCTACCGTGACGTCACATAATCGCGCGAGACACGCTCAGGCACGTTGACCCGCCCGGACAGTTTGGCACTAGTCTCATTTTATAAACTGACCTAAGGACGCCTCAGACCTCTACAGAGGCGCTTGGCTCATTGATTGACCGCACACTGGTAAGCAACAAAGGTTTTCTTTTCATTTTTATGCCGCCGTGCATAATGCTCATCCATACTTTAGACCAGCATAAACCGATTATTGGTTTAATATACCAGGACCGCACTTACTGCACAAGTGCATATACATTTATAGATCTGGACACCAGGATACATGTATCTATCCCAGACTTTTACTGGAGACCCCAATAAGTCAGTTAACATATTATGCCATACATGCATTGAATTGTTATTATGTGCTTTTATATCACTATGAACTTACTGTTTTAGTTTTTTTTTTTTGTGTGTGTGCATATTTATATCTAAAAACACTGTACAGTAGTTAAATAGCTTAGTACTTATTTTTAATGTGGATCATGTGATTTTATGTGATGCAAATGCATTATGTCAACAATTTGTTCCGAGATTCCCCTGGCATTGTTTTTTCCCCTTTATGGTTTTTTCCCTAGTGTTCTCCATACTTGATTGCCTGATGAAGCGGGATGTTGGCCTGTGAAATGCGTTGCATATTTAGAGATTTTTAATAAATATTACAGTTACACTGCTAACGGCTCATATTGCCTGGTCATTAATTTACCTGAGGGAGGAGAGTCCACCCGCTTCCTTCCTTTTAAACGGTTCTTAATCATTTTTATCCTTTATTGGCGCCTCTGTTACTCTTGTTATGCCATCTCTCTTGTGTGGTACAACAACTAAGGACCAGTTCACACGCACACTTGCACATCATTTACTGCAGTTTATGCAAAAGCAACATTTTGATCTTTATTTTTTCCACTGTCTGGAAGCAGCAGGGTCTGGTTGTTCTGGGGTCCATTAGTGCCGCACTCCTGTGTCCCCCTCCGGGATGAAAAATGACGATCGCTGGGAATCGCGGCTGAAAGTCGACAAATGCTTTTCTGTGCACTTGCAGAAAAGCATTTGGACGAGACTCTGGGCAGGTGATTTAGACATCCACCTGAACCAGCCCTAAAGGTCCATACACACACTGGTCTGAACTCTGAGTGGTGCACCATAACGACTGCCATGGCGGGGGTGGTCATTATGGTCAGACTAGCGTGACTACATCAGGTGCACAATGATTGCATGTAGATCCGGCGTGTTAGATTTTTAGCAATGCCTGAGCACAGCACAATAGCATTAGCACAATAGTATTGTTCTCACAGCTCCCACCACCGGAAACCCCCCACATAGCAAAAGACGCATCGTGCGCAAAGGCGGATGACACTTCTGTACAGTGTTGTTAGTGCACTGTCGCCCTTGGCTGATGGTGCCTCTGTTGCGATGCGCGGGGGCGAAGGGACGATAAGTACATCTGACAGAGCGGCTTACAGCGAGTGGGGAGGTGCAAAGAACAATGCCGTTGGGTCATGCTTAGGCATAGCTAAAGGTTCAACATGCCAGATCTTTAGGGATCGTCATTGGGCCACTGTACACACTCTGGTCTGCTGCACATCTCTTAGCCATGGTGGTCGTTATAGTCCATCATGGCCGAGTTCAGACCAGTGTGGTAATAAGTGTCAGTCTCTGTACAATATAAAGTATGGTATTAGATTCCAGAACTTGAATTTCTGTAATGCTGTAATATGTTCCTACTGCCAGTAGGTGGTGCACAAACACCATTATAACTCTTTCCAGGCCAGTTTTCAGCGTGGACGAAGCTAACTCGTCTATACCAGGGTTTCTCAACATTTTATTGGTATGTACCCCTTTTAAAACCCTGTACTCACCAAGTACCCCCTAGCATGGTAAACATTATCACACGTACCCCTTGACAAATATATATTTAATCGTAGTACATTATAATTGGTTCTAAACCATTTCCAAGCATTTACTATTGCTTTTAATTAACTAAAATACTAATTTGGTGCTGTTTAAATAAGATTTATCATTTTCTAAAACTCTAAATTTGTTATTTTTGGTTAAGTATAATCAAGCCCGAGTACCCCCTAGAACCCTCAGAAGTACCCCCTGGGGTACGCGTACCACACGTTGAGAACCTATGGTCTATACCATTTGTAGGAAGTTTTTTCACAAGTCAGTCTCCTCCTTACCACAAGAGAGGCTACAGTGGACCTGAACTCTTGCACAAGACAGAAGGAAAACATGAAGAATTGCACTCTGAATGTATTTAGAGAGTTTAGCCTGTTTTCTCCCTCATTTGTGTCCAATCACAAGTTGTAATTTGAGCTCTCCCCTGTGTCACATGACTACCACGGCAGAGATGGCAGATAAGGCCATTTGAAAGCATAGGATCTGTTAACAGTCTGTCTGCTTCCAGGAAGTAGAAACAGTGCAGATTTATTTTAAGATTTGCATCAGGTGTAACAAATGTCCAGTGCACACCAAAACCGCTAGCAGATCCACAAAACGCTAGCGTTTTTTGGAGCTTATTTCAGAGCGATTCTAGGCATGTTTAGAGAGGTTTTCTAAACAAACCTAGCGGTTTTGGGTGCGTTTTTTGTGTAGCAGATTACACATATTGTTACAGTAAAAGCTGTTACTGAACAGCTTCTGTAACAAAAACGCCTGGCAAACCACTCTGATGTAGCATTTTTCAGAGCGGTTTGCGTTTTTCCTATACTTTACATTGAGTCAGAAACACTTCTGCAAACCGCAAACGTGCAGCAGGAGGCACGTTTGCAGTTTGCTACAAACCTCAAACCGCTGGTGTGCACCAGCCCATTGAAATACATTAGCGAAGCGTTTTTACAGGCGGATGCGGCTGGCGGATCGCATCCAAAACCGCCTCGGTGTGCACTGGGCCAAAGAAACTCTTTTTGTTTAAAGATTATTATGCTGTTGCGTGGCTTTTAGAGGTGACAGGAAGTTGTGGTCCGCTTTAAAGAAAATCTGTAATGAAAAAAAACCCTCTGGGGGATACTTACCTTGTGAGAGGGAAGCCTCTGGATCCTGACGAGGCTTCCTCTGTCCTACGGTATCCCGTTAATCCAGCGCCGACTCCCTGAACCGCGGAGAGGTAAATATTTACCTACCGCGACCCTGCACAGGCGCACTAGCCGCTTTCCATTCGGGTTAAGGCAGAAATAGCTGATGCCGAATGAAGAGTGGCTTGTGCGCCTGTGCAGGAACGCGGTAGGTAAATATTGCCCACACCTGCGCACCCTTGTCAGGCTTGTCGAGGATTTCAGCCAGCGCTGGATTTCTCAAACTACAAAGGACGGGGAAGCCTCATTGAGATCCTGAGGCTTCCCCCTCCTAAGGTAAGTATTCCCCAAGAGGAATTTTTTTTATTACAGAGTCTCTTTAACCTTTTGGGGATCGACGTAGGTTGAATCTACGTCCAGCAGGTGGTGCTGCCACGTCAACTTCCGTGCTAACGAACCGTGCCGACGCGATTGTGTGCACCAGAGAGGGGAGATTAAGCTGTCATATGACAGCTGACATCTCCCCTCAGTGATCAGAAGCCATCGCATATGGCTTCTGATCACTATGATCGCCGGCGGATCATAGTGATCACTTACAGAGCTGCGGCGGTGGGGGAGGGAAGCAAGAGGATCCACTCACCTTCCTGCCATTCCCCCGACGATTGGTGCTCCCCTCCGCTCTGGCCAGCATCCCCGCTGTATTGACACTTAGTGCCAGGTCCGGGTTTGATGATGTCATCAAGCCGCGACCCGGAACTTAGCGTCAGTAGGAGCGTGGAAGCCAGTGAGAGCGGAGGTGTCTGTAGCTGCTCATCGCTGGAGCCTGGGTGGTGAGTAAAGGCTGCTGACGAAATAGGGGACATCTGGAAGCAGGGGGGACACACAGCGCAGCAAACCCCAACAGGGATCCGGCTGCCTGACCTCCCCCAAACGCACCCCTCCCCCCGCATTGTAAAATACCTGGTCCTTAAGGGGGGTAGGCAGTCGGTCCCAAAGGGGTTAAGGAGGACATGGGAAACTTTTTTTTTTAAAGACATTATAAAAATCTATTTTAAAGTTTATGTTCAAAGTGTGGGAAACTGACTGAAAAATACTTTAGCAGTTAATGACAAAGCCCCCATACGTGCTAGAAACACCACATTTGCAGGGCATAAGGAGGACATGGGAACTCATTTTTTTTTAAGGACATAGTTTTTAAGAAAATCTATTTTATCTCTTCTGCGACTGCCTAACGCCGACTGGCATCAATTCCTGGGGGAGGAGATTAGTGGGAATTTCGCGTGCATCCCCACTGAGAGACGGATCGGAGCTCTGAGATCAGCCCAGGATCGCGGGCGGCAGGCTGTTAGACAAAAAAACCCAGTTTATTTGCATGTACAGCGCTGCGATCTACTGCAGCTCTGTACAGGGGACAGTTCTGTCACTGAGCTGTCCCCTCAAGTGGCATGGAAGCAGATCCCTCTAATAGGCTGATGGCTATGAGAGGTGATCACTACGGTTGGCTCTCAGCGGGGAGGGATACATTTAAATAAAAGTAGCTTTTTTATATTAATTTTTTTTTAATAAAAATTGCTTAATGTCGCAGCAGCAGAAACAGAAAGCTTTGTTGGTGGCAACTAAAAGAGGTGAAAATTATTTGTGTGCTAAGTTGTATAGCCCTGCAGTGAGCTGTTAAAGCTGCAGTGTGGTGAATTGTAAAAAATATCCTTGTTACTAGGGGGGGTGTAAACCTGTGGTTCTCAACTGGTTAAAGAGACTCAGTGATGAGTCATAATGTTGTTTTTTTACTTAGCCGGGGCTTCCTTCAGCCCCATAAGCACGTATGCAACCCTCGCATGGTCTCCCGTTCAGCCGCGGTGAGCCCAGTTACAGGTTCAGTGACGTCAGTCTGGGAATAATGTGCATGCCCATTAGGTCTGTGAATGTGCAGAAGACCCAGACTGGCTTCGACTGAGCCCGTTACCGGGGCTCACAGCGGCCGAACGAGAGACAGGAGGAGGACAGAGAGGGACACATCCGTGCTTGTTGGGCTGGAAAAAGCCATGGGTAAGTAAAAAAAATTGCCTTATGACTCAACTCTAAATCTCTTTAACCTTCCTGGCGGTAACCACGTAGTTCGGGGTAAGCCGCGCAGGAGGAATTCTCAGGCCCTGCTGGGCCGATTTGCATATTTTTTTTGCAACAAGCAGCTAGCACTTTGCTAGCTGCATGTGCACTCTGATCGCCGCCGCTCCACGCCGATTAGCCGCCGCTCGCCACGCCACCCCCAAGCCTCCCCCCCCAGACCCCGTGCGCTGCCTGGCGAATCAGTGCCAGGCAGCGCTGAGGGGTGGATAGGGACTCCCAATGACGTCACGACGTTGGTAACGTCATCCGGCGATGGGGGAGGCCCTCCAGGAAATCCCGTTCTTTGAACGGGATTTCCTGATCGAAGCAGGTGGGGGGATGCCGCTGCACAGCGGCTATCATGTAGCGAGCCCTGGGCTCGCTACATGATTTAAAAAAAAAAAAACTGCTGCGCTGCCCCCTAGCGGTTTTTAATAGACTGCCAGGAGGGTTAAAGTTCATGTTCAGAGTGTGGGAGTGATAGAAACACCAAATTTGCAGGGTATGTTAAGAAGGACATGGGAAATATACATATATAATTTTCTTTTTTTGGGACGTAGTTTTTTAGAAAATCTATTTTAAAGTTCATGTTCAGAGTATGGGAAATTGACTGAAAAATACTTAAGTGGTTAATAGCAAAGCCCCCATATGTGCTAGAAATGCCAAATTTGCAGGGTATGATAAAGAAAACCTAACTGAGAAGGATATGGATTTTTTACTTTAAAATCATACCAGTTGCCTGACTCTCCTGCTGATCCTGTGTCTCTAATACTTGTAGCCACAGCCCTTCAACAAGCATGCAGATCAGGTGCTCTGACTGAAGTCAGACTGGATTAGCTGCATACTTGTTTCAGGTGTGTGATTCAGCCACTACTACTGCCAAAAAGATCAACAGGACTACCAAGCAAATTGTATTGTTTAAAAGGAAACCTCTATATCCCTCTCAGTTAAGGTTCCCTTTAAGGAGGACATGGGCAATTATTTTTTTTAAAGACGTAGCTTTTCAGAACATTTATTTTAAAATTCATGTTCAGAGTGTGGGAAATTGAATGAAACCAGGGCAGTTTCTGGGCTAAAATGCACCCAGGGTGAGGGTGTAAAAATAAAAAGAAATGCCTCAGAGGTGGCAGCGGTGGAATAGCTCACATGGTGCGCCCGAGGTGTGCAGCTCATCGAGATGGCCCCCGTGGTGTTTAGCAGTGGCGGGTAGACAGATGCGGTGGAATGGCCCACGTGGTGCGCCCGAGCACGTGGTGCTCAGCAGTAGCGTTAAGCAAATACTGGCGGCGGTGGAATATGGCAGGACGCAGGATCGCACGCATTGAGGAAGCAGCACATCCGTCTCAGCGATTGTGGAGCTGGAGCCTGCAGACGTGTTGTGCTGCCAATCACTGAGTGAGCACAGGGCATCGGGGAACCCGAGTGCTGCTCATTAGCCAGCCGGCGCCCCGCGGGTCGCCACTTTGCCTAGGCTGCAGCAGAAGAGCTGTGAAGAAAACTGGAGCCTCATCAGCCGCTTCCATCTCAAGGATAAAACAGGATGCAGGACTTGGAGCCTGCGGCTGCATAGGTGAGGGCTTCCGCTATGTCCTGCACCTGCCTGTGGGGACCACCTAGCTGCACATTCGGACTATAAGACGCAGGGACTCCCCCCCCCCCCCCCACACACTTTTAGGGGAGAAAAAGTGTGTCTTATAGTCCGCAAAATACGGTAGCTGCCCCCCAGTATAGTTTAGATAGGTAGCTGCCCCCCAGTATAGGATACATTTGGTAGCTGTCCCCCATTATAGGTTAAAATAGGTAGGTAGGTGCGTCCTCCCATAATGGAGGGGGGAGTCAGCCACGGGGCTGCCCTGCCCAACCTCTCCCACCCTTCCTCTCCATGGGCCACCCTCCGTGTTCCCCCCTCAGATGCAGAGTGATTGCAGCAGGAAGCGCTGTATACAACAACTCACCTGCCTGCGTTCCAATCACCGCTTACTTGCCGCTGGTCTTCTCCTCTGCATAGAGGCTGATACACATGCTGCTTCCAGCTAAACAGGAAGCAGCATGTGTATACCGGCTATGCAGAGCAGGAGTCCAGCGGAAAGTGAGCGGCGATTGGAACCAGGGAGGTGAGTTGTTGTATGCAGCGCTTCCTGCTGTAATCACTCTGCATCTGAGGGGGGAACACGGTGGGCAGCCCGGGGTGAGAAAGGGAGAGAGAGGTCGGGCTGCCCTCCGCGCGGCTCCAGCTCCCCCCTCCATTACAGCTCTCCCCCTCCCTCAGCACTCAGGGCGGCTGCACGGCCCTGGAAACGGGCCTGACTGAAACATACTTTAGTGGTTAATAGCAAAAGCCTAATAAGTGCTAGAAACACCAACATTTCCAGGGTATGTTCAGACAGATGGAGAAAATGAGGAGAAATATATTTTCAAAAACATTTCTTAATTTTTTAGAATATCAATTTTAAATTTACAGGAAACAAAAAACTATATTGAAAGTGACAGATAATGTATTAACATTAACAATGTATAAATGTATTTATTTTTTTATATGTTTAGAGTGTTTAGAAATACAAATAAATTTGGGGTACCCCCTCCTAAGCCTGTTGTCCCCCATGGAGGCCAAGATAGCCAGAATGCGGAGCACCAGCCTCATGGGGCTTTGCACCCTGAACTATACCAGCCCACATGGTCCATGGTATGGGCATGGCCTCTGGAGAAGGGGGGTGGACAATAACAATCCACAGACAGACTTACCTACCTCCTGCACCCCAGAAGGAGGTGGAGGTCCAATGCCCGGGGGGGGGGGGGGGGTTGGTGGTATCTGTGAGTCCCCTTTAGGAAGGAGACTACCAGATACCAGCCCCCTCCCAGGAGAAATTAGCATAGCAGTGCACAGTATGCATTGCCAATTTCCACAAGGGGTTAAAGAAAGAGAACCAACAATGAGAGAAGTAAATTTAATGTTCTAAATTGATTATGAATACTTACCTTTTAAATTGTACCAGAGCTGACAAATAATGAAGATTTGATAATCAACCGCGGCTTTCTCCAGCAGCATAAGCTCGTTTGAGTCCCCCGCCGTCCTCCCGCAGTCTGACGTTCAGCCCTGGTAACAGGCTCAGTTGTGGTCTTCTGCGCAGAAGACCACGACGGATGCAACTGAGCCTGTTACCAGGGCTGAATGGCAGACTGCGGGAGGACGGCGGGGATGATTATCAAATCTTCATTATTTGTCAGCTCTGGTTTCTTTAAAAAAAAAAAAAATAAATAACATGCCAATATGATCAAGAAACCTTGATTGAAGATCTCTGCGCACATGCCACCACACACAACTGATCTCTGCTGCAGCTCTAGCTATACTACGTATAGCTAGAGTGCAAAGCGTGTTTAACCAATAAGAATTGCTTCATAGAGTACCTTAACCACTTGCCGACCGCCCACAGCCGATGGGCGCCGGCAAGGGCTGGGCCCAAACAACCGCAATTCGCCCATCGGCGGCGGGCATGGTTATGCGCAGATCGCGTGACGCGATCAGGCGCTGGCGACAGGCTCCGCCTCCCTTGCGCAGTAACCAGCCGGCCGTTCGGAAGCGCAGGCGGGTTACTAGCTACGAGATCATCGCAGTACAAGCGTATAATACGCTTTGTAATGTATACAAAGCGTATTATACAGGCTGCCTCCTGCCCTGGTGGTCCCAGTGTCCGAGGGACCACCAGGGAGGCTGCAGCCACCCTAGTCTGCACCCAAGCACACTGATCTCCCCCCCCCTTCCCTCTGATCGCCCACAGCACCCCTCAGACCCCCTTGCCCACCCCTCAGACCCCTGTTTGCACGCAATCACCCCCCTAATCACCCATCAATCACTCCCTGTCACTATCTGTCAACACTATTTTTTAGATAGGTCCCTAAACTGCCCCCTGGGGGCTCCTGATCACCCCCCACACTCTCAGATCCTTCCCAGAGCCCCCCCCCCCTCTGTACTGTATACATCTATCCTCCCCTGTAATCACCTGTCAATCACCTGTCATTCACCTGTCAATTACCCATCAATCACCCGTCAATCACCACCTGTCACTGCCACCTATCAGATCAGACACTAACCTGCCTCTTACGGGCATCTGATCACCCTCCCACACCATCAGATCGCCCGCAGACCTACAATCAGATCACCTCCAAAGTGCATTGTTTACATCTGTTCTGCCATCTAACCACCCACTGACCACCTATCAATCACCCATCAATCACTCCCTGTCACCACCTGTCACTGCTACCAATCAGATCAGACCCCTATCTGCCCCTAGGGCACCCAATCACCCACCCACACCCTCAGAATGACCTCAGACCCCCCCAGACCTACCCCCACTGTGTACTGTATACATCTATTCTCCCCTGTAATCACCTGTCAATCACCCATCATTCACCCGTCATTCACCCGTCATTCACTCGTCAATCACCACCTGTCACTGCCACTTATCAGATCAGACCCTAACCTGCCTCTTACGGGCATCTGATCACCCACCCACACCATCAGATCGCTCGCAGACTCACGCTCAGATCACCTCCAAAGTGCATTGTTTACATCTGTTCTGCCATCTAATCACCCACTCATCAGCCGTCAATCACCCCCTGTCACCACCTGTCACTGCTACCCATCAGATCAGACCCTAATCTGCCCCTTGGGCACCCAATCACCTGCCCACACCCTCATAACACCCTCAGACCCCAGCCCTGATCACCTCGCCAGTGCATTGCTTGCATCTATTCCCCCCTCTAATCACACCTTGAGACACCCATCAATCACCTCCTGTCACCATCTGCCACCCCCTAGCACAGCTACCCATCAGATCAGGCCCTAATTTGCCCTGTGTGGGCTCCTGATCACTCGGACAAACCCTCAGATCCCCCTCAGACCCCCTTCCGATCACCTCCCCAGTGCATTGATTGCCTCTATTTTCCCCTCTAACCACCCCCTGAGACACCCATCAATCACCTCCTGTCACCCCCCTAGCACTCCTATCAATCAGATCAGGCCCAATACAACCTGTCATCTAAGCGGCCACCCTGCTTATGACCGGTTCCACAAAATTCTTTCTATCATATGAGTAGGTTATTTCGACGATGTAGGTTAAAATGTTGGAGCAGGGGATCTGATGCAGCTTGTGGATGGGAGGGGGAGGTCAAGGCTCCATTGTACCTAGAATTGCTCCTGCCCAAACCAGCAGTGTGCTTATACCCTTTACAGGGCTCATCCAGTACATAAAGCTCTGCAACTCTGCAATTCTCACTCTTACCTTCTCTTCCTCCTTCCTGCACTCTTACCTTCTCTTCCTCCTTCCTGTAGCAGCCAGATTACAGTGTGCACAGTGACCACCGGGTTCCAGCACCCATTCTGTCCCACTCCCAAGTGGCAGCAAGCATGTACAGCTTATCTGGCTCTTTCCTATAGTGATTAGTGTTGTCCGGATCATGAACGATTCGGATCTTTGATCCGAATCTATATTGTGAGTCGAATCATCCGAATCATCAAAATGAGTGATTCGGATCGAAAAAGGGGCGGGGCAAGGAGCGACACGCCCCTTCTCAGCGGGCAGCGGGGTCCTGGAAGCAGAGCAGGGATGGATCGCTGAGTTGGAGGGGAGCCAGCCTTGCACCCAAAGGTAGATGAGAGAGAGGGGACATCGGTGCCACTGCCAGATAAGTGTAGAGCACACATACTGGCTGCAATGTGCTGCCCATTATAGGCTGGCTGTTCCGTAGTTGTGCACAGTGATCACATTGGAAACTTTTAGCTCAGCTCAGCACAGCTCAGTAACTTTGCAGGCACTGTGATTGAAAGGCAATATGATCCTCCTGCACTCGGCACTAATTAGCTGCACTTCACTTCTGGGAATGCTTTGCGGAATGCTTTCTTTCACTGCGACGTTTGCTTTCAAAGTACACAGATGAACATATAGGTGAAATACATGTAAAGCATGATTGCAGCATGTGGGTATTGTGTGCAAGCAAACATTTCTGCTCTCTGCTCGTCCCTCCTCTCATCTCTGTCCACTCCCTGCCCTCTGTCCATCTTCTCTCCTTCTCTGTGTGTCCACCCCCCTCCCCTTCTCCTGTCCACAGCAGGGAAAGACCTGTCCTGCTATTCATTTTACCCCCAAATGCTTCGGTAGTAAAATGATCCGAGATTCGGATCAAAGATCCGGATCTCTTCAATGATCCGATTCGAATCATCCGGATCATTGAAAAGATCCAAACTTCCCATCTCTAATAGTGATGGGAAGTTAGGATCTTTTCAAGGAATCAGATCATTCGATTCGGTTCATTGAAATTATCCGGATCTTTGAATGAATCATTTGATTAATTTTACTGTGGATTTAGATTGGGGAGTGAATGACTAGCAGGACAGGACTTTCCTTGCACTATGTACATTCCTTCAAGCCTGGCTGTACGGCTGCTCATCAGGATTCCGGATATCCGGGCAACCCGGATATCCGAACTTTTTTCAGCTATTCGACCAGATTCGGATTCCGGATACCTGGGTCCAAATCCGTATAGCAACCCACAGATATTTGGCCGCATACCCGGATATCCACGGATACCGGTCAGATATCCGAATCCGGGTACTGTTACCATGGAGATGACGTCCATGACGTCATTGAGCCAATCAGAGGGCTCCCAGCCTAATCCCAAGCAACCAATCACAGAGGGGAACCTTGGCCAGTCCCTCCTGTATATAAGGAGGGGGGCCATGATGAGAATTCTCGTCCTTGCTTTGTGACTGCCACTGAGAGACAACTCCAGTGGGTTTGGCTAAGCAAGTGCTGTATAACATTGATAAACCCAGCGTTTTTACACATAAACACCTTCACTACACTACTGTTATATTGTGTTGTAGTTAGCTAGTCTGTGTAATTTGTTAGTGTCAGTCAGTCAGACTTTGAGCTGCAGCATCTGCCTGCTAGTTAGATCCTGTATCTGTGTGTGCTGCACAGTCCAGGCCTCCTGCTGCTGGCTGGCCTGCTATTAGCCTTAGCTAGCTAGTAGATACAGTATAGGTAAGTAGGATTACTGTGTTATTGTTTAGTTACTAGTTACTGGCAGCAGTGCTATTAGTTGTTAGAGAGTCAGTAGTACTGTGTTAGCTATAGCTACTACAGATTATTGTAGTGCTGCAGTGCTAGGGTGACCATATTTTGATTTCCAGAAAAGAGGACGATCACAACAGCATGTGGGTGTGGTCATGGGTGGGGCCAAATATACAAGACCTTAGCAGTGTGCTGTCCAACTTCGCGGGCATAGAGGGCCATTTTTTTTTCCAGACCACATGGTGGAGGGCCGGCCGACCACAAAATGCAATCAGATTCGCAGAAGCTTTCCCCACAAAATGCAATGAGATTGGAAACAGATTTCCCCACAAATGGAATCAGATTGACAGCATATTTCTCTACAAATGCAATGAGATTGGTAGCATATTTCCCCACAAATGGAATCAGATTGGCAACATGTTTCCCCACAAATACAATGAGATTAGCAGCAGATTTCCCCGCAAATGCAATGAGATTGGCAGCAGATTTCCCCACAAATGCAATGAGATTGGCAGCAGATTTCACCACAAATGCAATGAGATTGGCAGCAGATTTCCCACAAATGCAATGAGATTGGCAGCAGATTTCCCCACAAATGCAATGAGATTGGCAGCAGATTTCCCCACAAATGCAATGAGATTGGCAGCAGATTTCCCACAAATGCAATGAGATTGGCAGCAGATTTCCCCACAAATGCAATGAGATTGACAGCAGATTTCCCTACAAATGCTATGAGATTGGCAGCACATTTCCCCACAAATGCAATGAGATTGGCAGCACATTTCCCTACAAATGCAATCTTATTGGCAGCACATTTCCCCACAAATGCAATGAGATTGGCAGCACATTTCCCCACAAATGCAATCCTATTGGCAGCACATTTCCCCACAAATGCAATCTTATTGGCAGCACATTTCCCCACAAATGCAATCTTATTGGCAGCACATTTCCCCACAAAATGCAATTAGATTGTCGGCAGATTTCCCCACAAAATGCAATCAGATTGTCGCCAGATTTCCCCACAAAATGCAATCAGATTGTCACAAGATTTCCACACAAAGTGCAGTATATGTAGGCAGGTCTATAGTGGGCTAACATTAATTACCTGGAGGGTGGGTGGTTGGGCAGGCTGGCACGCTATTTGTGGTGCAGGCACTGCACTGGGTAGGCAGTTAGGTAGCCAGGTGGGAGGGTAGGCAGATAGGTAGCTGGGTGGGCAGTTAGGTAGACAGGTGGGAGGGTAGGCAGATAGGTAGACGGGTGGGAGGGTAGGCAGATAGGTAGACTAGTGGGAGGGTAGGCAGATAGGTAGCCAGGTGGGCAGTTAGGTAGCTGGGTGGCAGGGTAGGCAGATAGGTAGATGGGTGGGAGGGTAGGCAGATAGGTATCCAGGTGGGCAGGTAGGTAGCTGGATGGCAGGGTAGGCAGATAGGTAGACGGGTGCGAGGGTAGGCAGATAGGTAGCTGGGTAGGCAGTTAGGTAGCAGGGTAGGCAGATAGGTAGCTGAGTGGCAGGGTAGGCAGTTAGGTAGCTGGGTGGCATGGTAGGCAGATAGGTAGACGGGTAAGCAGTTAGGTAGCAGGGTAGGCAGATAGGTAGCTGGGTGGCAGGGTAGGCAGATATGTAACTGGGTGGCAGGGTAGGCAGTTAGGTAGCTGGGTGGCAGGGTAGGCAGATTAGAGAGGAAATTACACCAGAGAGGAAATGTGTGCATCAACCAAGTGAACCTGACAAATCTGGCTTTGCAAATTTGTCAGGTTCACTTGGTTGATGCACACATTTCCTTTCTGGTGTAATTAGCATTGCATTTTCTTTCCTTTGGAGGCAAGTGGTGAATGGCTTGTTTTAGGAGGTGAGAGCCCTGGAGCAGGCTGTTTGCGCCTGTCCTCCCCTTATGTGTCGCGCCCAGGTCATGCGCTTGTAGCAGAACGCAATGGATGTTAAGGTAAGTGCCTGTTTTTAATTTTGGGAGGTGTGTGCGGGCGGCTCTTCCCGGCGCTGGCCACGCTGGGGAGATCGCCTGCACCCCCCAGCCTCCCCCTCCGGGGTGCCACTGTGTGGGTTCCAGGCGGTGAGAGAGCCTGGGACCCCTGCGGCCCCCCGGTTGTATGGGGGCATTGGGAAGCCTTCTCGTGGCGCCCCTGGATAGTGCTAATATAGCATGAACTAATTCCCGCAGGGCGATTGCTTTGCGGTTTTGGTTTTTGACCCTGCATATTTAGGCATGCGAAAGCAAATGCATATTTGCATGATCAATGTCTCGTGATTAGCCAATAGGCCAAATTTGCAAAGCCAGATTTGTCAGGTTCACTTGGTTGATGCACACATTTCCTTTCTGGTGTAATTGGGAGATCGGCATATACAGCAGGCTCCGGTGCGGTAATCAGACGCTAGATGTCCAGCTGCCTCCTGGGCTACGCTGTCTCCTCTGTATGCTGCTCGCAATAAACCAGGAAGCAGTGCGAGCAGCATACAGAGAAGGCAGCGTAGCCCGGGAGGCAGCTGGACATCTAGCATCTGATTACCCCTCCGGAGCCTGCTGTAAATGCCGCTCTCCCACCGCTCATAATAGGAGGGGGGCCCCCAAGGTGAGGGAGGGGGGATCAGAGTCAGGCCCCGGGGTGAGGGGGGGGGGGGGGGGAAATGTGGTGGGCCCCGGACATTTCACACACCTGTCCGGGCAAAAGAGGACGCCTGGTCAGCCTATGCTGTGCTGCTGACTGAGCAGTGAGCAGTGTCAGTGTGTCTTGTTCTACTCTGCTGTCTGTCATTCCATGCTGATTCACAGTCCAAGCCCCATATTAATAAAAGACAAGTACCCCACACATCATCTGTGACATCACATATCTTGTAACAGAGGCGCTCAAACCTACTGCTTGACCCACTGAGTTGTGCTCCCATTTTTGCCTGAGGAAGCGGGGTCACGCCCGCAAAACGCATTAGATTTGTGGAGTTGAATAAAATATTTGTCAATTCTGTTTTATCGAGACTCGAGTGAGTTTTCTTTTTTGTAAGAGGGAGGTAAGTCCACCCTAACATCCCCCTCTGCTTTTAAACGGTTTTTAAAACGTTTTACTCTACTCTGGCGCCTCTGCATAAAGAGCTTTTGCTGATCTTGTACTATGTCTGGCACTGGCAGCCGGGGGAGGGGCAGCAAGACCAAGACGAGAGGGAGCAACATTGCGGCCTCCGTCAGCAGTTCTGCCGCATCAGTCTCCATTCCGCTGCTACCCACTGGCGGTCCAGCTGTTAGGGGGAGTCACGCTGCAGAGACGCAGCAGCGTGTAGCGGCCATTTTCGAGCACGGACAGCGGCGCAAATTGGAGGAGAAAGACGCCGCGCCTGTGATGCAGCTGATGGTGGATGACGAGCAGGCCACCAACAGCCCTACAAAACACATTCTAGACGCAATGGGCTTTGTGGAAGAGTCTGAGATGGTGACAGTAATTGTTGGGGGGGAGTCCGTCATCCATGATGTGTCAGCAGAAGAGGAGTTTGGGGCGGGCTCATCATCCCAGCAGTTGTTCGAGGAGGGGGAGTTTGATGTTGATGACGATGTGAAGGACCCGGACTACCATACACAGGCGGGGGATGTCAGTTCTGACTCTGAGGAGGAGGATGATTCAGTGGGTCTGGTACGGAGGATCAGCATTGCAGGGATTGGCAGGAGCAGCAGTGGGCATGGAATGCGTGACCCACAGCCTGCTGCTTCATCTGCCACTACTACCACCAGCCGCACCACTCAACCCCAGGCCTCGCCCCCAACCACCACTGGGTGAAAAAAAATCAGCAGCAGCATCCCATTCTGGGCGACGTAAGGGGCAGGGCAAATTGCAATTCCCAATATGGCAGTTTTTTCACTTGAAAGCAAGTTTGTGACTTGTAATGTGTGCCATGTGCAGAGGGTCTAACCCCTCCAACTATGGCACCTCCAGCTTCATCAACCATCTGGCCAATAAACACAAACTGCAGCACGAGGAATTCAAGAGGCTGAAGGAAGCTGGTGCTGGCCCTTGCAGTGGTCAGTGCACCATAACCCACTTTGCCACTCCTGCCGACACTGAGGCCTGTTCAGGCAGCCAGTCCTCCTCAGTGGTCTCCTCTGCTCCCTCCTCGGCTTCCCGTGCAAACCAAAAACGCCACCACCACCAGACCCTGCTGAGTGAGTCCTTCATGGTCAGGGCTCAGCCTCTGGGCAGCCGTCGCATACGCCAGCTGAACGGCCTGCTTGCACGGGCCATGTCCTCCCAGCTCCTCCCATACTCATTTGAGCAGGAGGTGTGCTCCTGCAGTGCGCAGCGCCGGTTTGGCCAATCCCCAGCCGGCACTACTTCGCACGCACAGCCATCCCAGCATTGCACCAGTTTGTGAAGGCCAACGTGGAGTGTGGGCTGGATCATGCGGTGGGTCCATGTGACCATGGACTCCTGGAGCAGCAGGTTCAGGACAGGCCACTATCTGTCCTTCACGGCGCACTGGGTCACTTTGGTGGAAGCTGGTGAGGAGGGGACAGCAGCATCATCATCCCAGTGGGTGGTGCCACCCCGCAGCAGGGTCAGGGGAAGTGCAGCAGGTTCCACCTCTGATCTGGTTCCATCCTCTGGCAAACCCACTGCCAAACATCCATGCCTCAGCAGCAACGTAAAGGCCCGCCACTGCCAAGCGCTGCTGCAGACGGTCACACTGGGGAAGAACAAACTTACGGCAGACCACGTCCTGGCCAAACTCCGAGAGCAGGAGAGGAGTTGGCTGACTCCCAGAGGCCTGAAAGTCGGAGAGGTGGTGGCCGACAATGAGGCAAACCTGGTTGCCTCCATCCACCGGGGAAACCTCACCCACATCCCCTGTCTGGCCCATGTCCTGAACCTGGTGGACTTGGAGAAGTTGGAGGAGTTAGAGGTCCCTGACCTTGAAGAGGAGGGGGCACAGCGGAATGCAGCTGCAGTGGTGCGGGGGTGGAGAGAGCAGGAGGAGGCTCAGGAGTCAGAGGAGGAGGACAACACTGGGGGTGATGAAGACAAGTATGTGTCAGCAGAGATGGCAGCCCTCTGTCCCATGGCAGCGCACATGCTGCATCGCCTGTGCAAAGACCCAAGGGTGAAGCAGATGCGTGCTCGGGAAAACATCTGGATCACCCTGATGCTGGACCCACGGCTGAAGGGGAAGCTGGCTCAGTTCCTGCCTGTAGGAGGAGACCCTGTGCACTGAATGAGGGACTTGCAGCGGATTCTGGTTCGGTGCTTGGAGGAAGCCTTCCCCCAGACTCCCACCCCCCTGCTGTCACAGTCCAGCAGCCAGCACAGCAGCCAGGGCCGGATTTGTACTTTCCAGTGCCCTAGGCCGGCTGTCACCAATCGCCCCCCCCCCCCCATTCTGTCCAACTCTGACTAGTTTGAACGGGCCCCCCTCTGTTTTGCTGCTTTGCCCCATTCAACAAAGAAGCAGTGCATGCTCTGTCCACTCCATGTAATTTTGCGCTCCTGTCTGCATGCACAGCAGGCGATAGTGTTCTGGGCTTGCATACTTCAGAAATGATGCTCATGTATGAGCACTCAGCAGCACTTGTCAAGTAGACATACTCATAACACTCCCTCGGCTCCTGTGCACATGCATAAAGGAGTGCAAAATCACAAGGAGCCCCAGTGGACAGCGCTGCTTCTTTGTTCTCTGTGCTACTTGCTGCCATCAGAGCCACAAATAGGGGACAGTGTAGCACAATGCAGAGAACAGGTAAGTAGAAGGATCCGACACTACACACACTGGCATAGATGTAGTGTAATGCTAGGTACACATGATGCAATTTTCTGACAGATTTACTGTCAGGTCAATTATTTCCATCATGTCTGATCTAATTTAAATTTTTTGATCAATTTGCTGTTTACTTCTATGAAAAATCATTCAGAAAATTGATTGGAAAGCAGATCAGACATGTTGGAAATAGTCGATCTGACAGTAAATTTGTCAGAAAATTGCATGCTGTGTACCTAGCATAAGCTCAGGTGTACTTTACACAGTGACAATTTAGCACTTAAGTCAGTCAGCAGGAAGTTTTGTAACAGAATAACACTTTTTATTGGCTAAGCAAAAGAAAAACAGTGAGCCTTTGGTTAATGAGCCGTGTTCAGACTGTGTTACTGTATACAAGATGTAAGGCACACAGCTATATATACAGTCAGCAGGAGATGCATTGATTGTTTTGTGAATATAAATAAATGTAACACAGTTGTCATTCTATTTCAAAACATCCTGCTTTCACTGATGGTCAACAGTACTTTGCTGGCAAAAAAGCCAGGAAAGAGTTAAACTGTAGCACAAAGAATGTTGTTGTCATTCTCTAGGAGAAAAAAAGCCATACATTTAACAGATCTGAGGTATTTAACAGCACTGACCTACTAGTAATAAACTAACATCAGTCAGGGAGGGGGAGAGTTGCTAATTCCTGCCAGTGAATGCGTGCTGCATGAAAAAAAATAATCGGAACTCAAGAGTTCTGCTACTTGAGCCCATATATTTTTCTTCTCACAGCAGATTGTTTGTCCCCTCTCATCATACAGGTGACAGCAGATGCTGACTGCCATATCACACACTTTGCACAAGTAAGAGAGATGCAGGGATTTCTGGAATTCAGGCAGACCAGAGCAAAGCAGGAGAGGTGATTTACTTTGACATGTGACCTCTTATCTCTCCAAATCCTGCGCCCTGATGATTTTTATCGCCCTAGACCATGGCCTCTGTGACCTTCCCAGAAATCCGGCCCTGACAGCAGCAGGTGCCTGCATCCAGCAGCAGCAGGCGCCCAACAAACCTGCTGTCTCTGACAAAGGCGCTCTACGCCCCGCCAGTACCGCTTCCTACAGAGGAGGTGCCTGCAGCAGCATCCAGCTATCAAAGCCAGAGCCAGCACCTAACCCGGATGGTGGCCGACTACATGGGGTCCTACAGTGGGCTTGAGAGCAACACCCCTGTGGACCCCTTGGATTACTGGGTCAAGCACCTGGATATCTGGAGCGAGCTGGCCCAGTACGCCCTGGAAGTGCTGTCCTGCTTGCCTAACAGTGTGCTGTCAGAAAGGTGCTTCAGTGCGGCTGGTGGCGTGGTCACCGAAGAGCGCTCTTGTCTGTCCACCCAGTCTGTGGACAGACTGACTTTTTAAAAAATGAACCAGGCTTGGGCGATTGGTGAGTTCCTGGCCCCTGTTGTTGGCAAGAGGGGGAAATGAAGTGGCTGAGTGGGAATCTCTATGCCTGCCTTACCACCACCTTGGCCTGTGAGAGATCGCGGAAAAGCCGCCACATGTGCTACTGAGCAGGCGGCTGATTCCGCGTCCAGTGCGGCGGTTTGCACTCGGAAGTGTGTGTTTGGTAGCAGGGCGGAACGCGGAAAAGCTGCCGCATGCAAGAACAGTAGGGCGGCTGGTTCCGCGTCCAGCGCGGCGGTTTGCACGCGGCGGCGTGTGTCTGGTGTGGCTGAGTCTGTTAGTGCACATAGGCTTAAAAATACACGCGCGCGTGCAGAGAGGCAGAATTCTTATACTAAGCAGGAAGAGTCAGCTGACCACGCCGATCAGCTGACTCCTGAGCGGAATACTATTGGCTGAGCAATTAGGGGTGGTGCTGGAGAGCACTACTCCATATATAGTTCCTGCTAATCACTTGCAAGTTGTCTGCCGTTGCGATCACTACGTGGAAGCACTCAGACCTAGTCAGATCCTTCAGTTTGTTTGAACCAGGTGGACCTGGGAATACACACTTAGCCAGATTATTTGAATTGTATTTTGTTTATGCGTAAGCTAGTTCCAGGGTGTAGAGACCAAGGACCTCACACCCAGCTTAGGGAACTGTGTTATCATCTGTGTTATACTTCAAGCTAGTTCTGGGGTGTAGAGACCAAGGACCTCACATCCAGCTTAGGGAACTGTGTTATCATCTGTGTTATACTTCAAGCTAGTTCCAGGGTGTAGAGACCAAGGACCTCACACCCAGCTTAGGGAACTTTACTACCATCTGTGTTATCTTCCAGACTAGTTCCAAGGTGCTGAGACTACGGACCTCGCACCCAGTCTAGGGAAACTGTATTATCATCTGTGTATTCTTCAGACTAGTTCCGGGGTGCTGAGACCAAGGACCTCGCACCCAGAATAGGCTTTCGTTGATATATTTTATGACTTATAGCGTTTCTGACTACTCCTCTGTCTTCTGATTCGGTACCTCGTATATCTGATATTCCGTTGCCAGACCCTGCTTGACTTGGATACCGAATCAGCCTTCTGTCTTTGTACTTTATCTGTCAGTGTGTTGCCGACCCGGCGTGCCCGACCTCGAGAGCTATCTCCCCCCTTAAAGAGATAGTCTCCAGATCAGATAGTGACATCCACCTTTAGGTGTCACTCACTCTTAGGCCCTTCCTGTCTCCAGCCTGACTCCTCCCCTTGGAGAGCCTCAGGCTGCTGGAAGGTTCCTGTGCTCCCAGAGCAGTGCCTTTTACTGTATATCACCTGCTCAGCAGGTGCATCACTCAAAGTATTGCGCAAAAGGTGGATCAGCGCAACACCAGGCCGCCTCCGAATGGCCTCCAATCAGAGGTGCGCTGAGCCCCCCCAGAAACTACAAACGCACCTTGAACCCAAACAGAAGCTCTGCATATACACCAAAAGCATGGCTGTTAAGTGGGAGCAGCTGACCAAAAACGAAATAAATTAGTACATAGCAAGGAAATGAACAGCGCTACTTAAAAACAGGCAAGTGCCTACCTGCAAAAGAGTGCAAGCCCCACTTGTGGAGTCGAATACACACCGAGCATACACATGACCTGTCTACCACTGGAGGATGTTGGTTTTCTGTAACAGCTTGCATGCAACCTATTAAGTGCTCGTCCCTCCCACTGCGAATAAGTCAATCCTCCATGGGAGGGGCCTAACACTAACTAAATCCTAACCTATGTATATGCATAGCCTGGGTGCAGCTAATCAAATAAAATCGAAAATTAAAAATTGCGCAAAAGGTGGATCAGCGCAACACCAGGCCGCCTCTGAATGGCCTCCAATAAGAGGCGGCCTGGTGTTGTGCTGATCCACCTTTTGCGCAATTTTCAATTTTCGATTTTATTTGATTAGCTGCACCCAGGCTATGCATATACATAGGTTAGGATTTAGTTAGTGTTAGGCCCCTCCCATGGAGGATTGACTTCTTCGCAGTGGGAGGGACGAGTACTTAATAGGTTGCATGCAAGCTGTTACAGAAAACCAACATCCTCCAGTGGTAGACAGGTCATGTGTATGCTCGGTGTGTATTCGACTCCACAAGTGGGGCTTGCACTCTTTTGCAGGTAGGCACTTGCCTGTTTTTAAGTAGCGCTGTTAATTTCCTTGCTATGTACTAATTTATTTCGTTTTTGGTCAGCTGCTCCCACTTAACAGCCATGCTTTTGGTGTATATGCAGAGCTTCTGTTTGGGTTCAAGGTGCGTTTGTAGTTTCTGGGGGGGTTCAGCGCACCTCTGATTGGAGGCCATTCGGAGGCGGCCTGGTGTTGCGCTGATCCACCTTTTGCGCAATTTTCAATTTTCGATTTTATTTGATTAGCTGCACCCAGGCTATGCATATACATAGGTTAGGATTTAGTTAGTGTTAGGCCCCTCCCATGGAGGATTGACTTATTCGCAGTGGGAGGGACGAGCACTTAATAGGTTGCATGCAAGCTGTTACAGAAAACCAACATCCTCCAGTGGTAGACAGGTCATGTGTATGCTCGGTGTGTATTCGACTCCACAAGTGGGGCTTGCACTCTTTTGCAGATAGGCACTTGCCTGTTTTTAAGTAGCGCTGTTCATTTCCTTGCTATATCACTCAAAGTATTACTGTTACACCAAACACTCACATATCCATAGGTGTCCAGAGGTTAGCAATATATCTGATTATCGGTGATACTGCAGATCATCAATAATCGGGTATATATCTGCATTCTTGGTGATACTGCAGATCACCAATAATCAGATTCTCTTTGCGTGCTGACACCAATCGTTACATGGCCTTTACCACCACAACCTCCTGGCTCCATCTTCATTGATAAGCCAGGTTCAATTTTTTTTACAGCCGTGGTACTACCAACACTAGGTACCATGGTAATTATCTGGACACAATTGCTGTGTAATTTTTTTGGAGGTGTCTGTGCTGTCCAAGTTGTGGGGAGGCCCCAACTGCAGCAGTACGACCGCTTCCTGGAACCTCTCCTTTTTTAATGTTTTACCTGTGCCGTGGTACCAACACTAGGTGCCATAGCGATTCTCTGAACACAATTGCTGTGTAATTTTTTTGGCGGTGTCTCTGCTGTCCAAGTTGTACTGCAGCAGTACAACCGCTTCCTGGAACCTAGTCCTGATGTTAATTGACAGCCAATTTTTTTTTTTGGGGGGGGGGGGGGGATTTTAAGTCCCCACATCATCAATTAGTGTTCCCCTTTAAAAAATAATGATGCTACATGCCTCATTTACCCTAAAAAAAGTTTTTAACCACTTGAGGACCGTGGGCTTTACCCCCCTTAAGGACCAGACCCTTTTTTTCCATTCAGACCACTGCAGCTTTCACGGTTTATTGCTCGCTCATACAACCTACCACCTAAATGAATTTTGGCTCCTTTTCTTGTCACTAATAAAGGTTTTTTTTGGTGCTATTTGATTGCTGCTGCAATTTTTACTTTTTATTATATTCATCAAAAAAGAAATGAATTTTGTCAAAAAAATTATTTTTTTAATTTCTGTGCTGACATTTTTCAAATAAAGTAAAATTTCTGTATACATGCAGCATGAAAAATGTGGACAAACATGTTTTTAGTAAAAAAAAACCCCATTCAGCCTATTCTGATTGGTTTGGGTAAAAGTTATAGCGTTTACAAACCATGGTGCAAAAAGTGATTTTTCCCATTTTGAAGCATCTCCGACTTTTCTGACCACCTGTCATGTTTCATGAGGGGCTAGAATTCCAGGATAGTATAAATACCCCTTAAAATGACCCCATTTTGGAAAGAAGACATCCCAAAGTATTCACTGAAAGGTATGGTGAGTTCATAAAAGATTTTATTTTTTGTCACAAGTTAGCGGAAAATAACACTTTTTGACAAAAAAGAAAAAAAAAGTTTCCATTTCTGCTAACTTGCGACAAAAAAAAAATGAAATCTGCCACGGACTCACTATGCTCCTCTCTGAATACCTTGAAGTGTCTACTTTCCAAAATGGGGTAATTTGTGGGGTGTGTTTACTGTCCTGGCATTTTGGGGGGTGCCTAATTGTAAGCGCCCCTGTAAAGCCTAAAGGTGCTCATTGGACTTTGGGCCCCTTAGCGCAGTTACGCTGCAAAAAAGTGCCACACATGTGGTATTGCCGTACTCAGGAGAAGTAGTATAATGTGTTTTGGGGTGTATTTTTACACATACCCATGCTAGGTGGGAGAAATATCTCTGTATATGACAATTGTTTGAATTTTTTTTACACACAATTGTCCATTTACAGAGATATTTCTCCCACTCAGCATGGGTATGTGTAAAAATACACCCCAAAACACATTATACTACTTCTCCTGAGTACGGCGATACCACATGTGTGGCACTTTTTTGCACCCTAACTGCACTAAGGGGCCCAAAGTCCAATGAGTACCTTTAGGATTTCACAGTTTTAAGACTACTCCTCACGGTTTAGGGCCCCGAAAATGCCAGGGCAGTATAGGAACCCCACTAATGACCCCATTTTAGAAAGAAGACACTCCAATGTATTCCATTAGGAGTATGGTGAGTTCATAGAAGATTTTATTTTTTGTCACAAGTTAGCGGACATTGATTTTAATTTGTTTTTTTTTTTCACAAAGTGGCATTTTCCGCTAACTTGTGACAAAAAATAAAATCTTCTATGAACTCACCATACTCCTAACGGAATACCTTTGGGTGTCTTCTTTCTAGAATGGGGTCATTTGTGGGGTTCCTATACTGCCCTGGCATTTTAGGGGCCCTAAACCGTGAGGAGTAGTCTTGAAACCAAATGTCGCAAAATGACCTGTGAAATCCTAAAGGTACTCATTGGACTTTGGGCCCTTAGCGTACTTAGGGTGTAAAAAAGTGCCACACATGTGGTACCGCCGTACTCAGGAGAAGTAGTATAATGTGTTTTGGGGTGTATTTTTACACATACCCATGCTGGGTGGGAGAAATATCTCTGTAAATGACAATTGTTTGATTTTTTTTACACACAATTGTCCATTTACAGAGAGATTTCTCCCACCCAGCATGGGTATGTGTAAAAATACACCCCAAAACACATTATACTACGTCTCCTGAGTACGGCGGTACCACATGTGTGACACTTTTTTGCAGCCTAGGTGCGCTAAGGGGCCCAACGTCCTATTTACAGGTCATTTTGAGGCATTTGTTTTCTAGAGTAGACTACTCCTCACGGTTTAGGGCCCCTAAAATGCCAGGGCAGTATAGGAACCCCACAAGTGACCCCATTTTAGAAAGAAGACAGACCAAGGTATTCAGTTAGATGTATGGCGAGTTCATAGAAGATTTTATTTTTTGTCACAAGTTAGTGAAAAATGACACTTTGTGAAAAAAAAAACAATAAAAATCAATTTCCGCTAACTTTTGACAAAAAAATAAAATCTTCTATGAACTCGTCATACACCTAAAAGAATACCTTGGGGTGTCTTTTTTCTAAAATGGGTTCACGTGTGGGGTTCCTATACCGCCCTGGCATTTTACGGGCCCAAAACCGTGAGTAGTCTGGAAACCAAATGTCTCAAAATGACTGTTCAGGGGTATAAGCATCTGCAAATTTTGATGACAGGTGGTCTATGAGGGGGTGAATTTTGTGGAACCGGTCATAAGCAGGATGGCCTTTTAGATTACAGGTTGTATTGGGCCTGATCTGATAGATAGGAGTGCTAGGGGGGTGACAGGAGGTGATTGATGGGTGTCTCAGGGGGTGGTTGGAGGGGAAAATAGATGCAGTCAATGCACTGGGGAGGTGATCGGAAGGGGGTCTGAGGGGGATCTGAGGGTTTGGCCGAGTGATCAGGAGCCCACACGGGGCAAATTAGGGCCTGATCTGATGGGTAGGTGTGCTAGGGGGTGACAGGAGGTGATTGATGGGTGTCTCAAGGTGTGATTAGATGGGGAATAGATGCAAGCAATGCACTGGCGAGGTGATCAGGGCTGGGGTCTGAGGGCGTTCTGAGGGTGTGGGCGGGTGATTGAGTGCCCTAGGGGCAGATGGGTAGCAGTGACAGGGGGTGATTGATGGGTAATTAGTGGGTGTTTAGGGTAGAGAACAGATGTAAACAATGCACTTGGGAGGTGATCTGACGTCGGATCTGCGGGCAATCTATTGGTGTGGGTGGGTGATCAGATTGCCCGCAAGGGGCAGGTTAGGGGCTGATTGATGGGTGGCAGTGACAGGGGGTGATTGATGGGTGGTAGTGACAGGGGGTGATTGATGGGTGATTGACAGGTAATTGACAGGTGATCAGTGGGTTATTACAGGGAAGGACAGATGTAAATATTGCACTGGCGAATTGATAAGGGGGGGGGGGTCTGAGGGCAATCTGAGCGTGTAGGCGGGTGATTGGGTGCCCGCATGGGGCAGATTAGGGTCTGATCTGATGGATAACAGTGACAGATGGTGATAGGGGGTGATTGATGGGTGATTGATGGGTAATTAGTGGGTGTTTAGGGTAGAGAACAGATGTAAACACTGCACTTGGGAGGTGATCTGACGTCGGATCTGCGGGCGATCTATTGGTGTGGGTGGGTGATCAGATTGCCCGCAAGGGGCAGGTTAGGGGCTGATTGATGGGTGGCAGTGACAGGGGATGATTGATAGGTGGCAGTGACAGGGGGTGATTAATGGGTGATTGATGGGTGATTGACAGGTGATCAGTGGGTTATTACAGGGAAGAACAGATGTAAATATTGCACTGGCGTATTGATAAGGGGGGTCTGAGGGCAATCTGAGCGTGTAGGCGGGTGATTGGGTGCCCGCAAGGGGCAGATTAGGGTCTGATTTGATGGGTAACAGTGACAGGTGGTGATAGGGGGTGATTGATGGGTAAATGATGGGTAATTAGTGGGTGTTTAGGGTAGAGAACAGATGTAAACACTGCACTTGGGAGGTGATCTGACGTCGGATCTGCAGGCGATCTATTGGTGTGGGTGGGTGATTAGATTGCCCGCAAGGGGCAGGTTAGGGGCTGATTGATGGGTGGCAGTGACAGGGGGTGATTGACAGGTGATTGACAGGTGATCAGGGGGATAGATGCATACAGTACACAGGGGGGGGGGTCTGGGGAGAATCTGAGGGGTGGGGGGGTGATCAGGAGGGAGCAGGGGGCAGTTTAGGGCATAAAAAAAAATAGCGTTTACAGATAGTGACAGGGAGTGATTGATGGGTGATTAGGGGGGTGATTGGGTGCAAACAGTGGTTGGGTCTGAGGGGTGCTGTGGGCGATCAGGGGGCAGGGGGGGGGGGCAAATCAGTGTGCTTGGGTGCAGACTAGGGTGGCTGCAGCCTGCCCTGGTGGTCCCTCGGACACTGGGACCACCAGGGCAGGAGGCAGCCTGTATAATACACTTTGTATACATTACAAAGTGTATTATACACTTTGTATGCGGCGATCCGGGTGCTAGTAACCCGCCGGCGCTTCCGAACGGCCGGCGAGTTACAGCGCGAGGGGGGGCGGAGCCAGTCCCCATCGGAGGATCGCGTCACGAATGACGCGATCGCTCCGCCCATGCCCGTACAAGGACCACCGCCAATTGTACATGCAGCAGTCCTTGCGGGATCCACTTCCCGGCCGCCATTTGTACATGCGGCGGTCGGGAAGTGGTTAAAGCAATTTAAAGGTCACTTCTGGTTTTCTATCCGGCTATCCGAATCTGTCAGATACTGGGGTCGGATATTCGATTCGGATCGGAAAATTTTGAACTCGGGTATCCGACCCGGATCGGATATTGGGGTATCCGGATCTGAATCGGATCCAGATAGTGAAAAGTGGTATCCGAGCAACACTGCCTGGCTGCTAGTATTTCTAGCTAGGTGTCAACATTACTGCTGGCTGCTTTAGGAAAGGCTATTTACTGCTATATTTTACTTTAATTTACTTTAAAACAGAACTTAATTTAATTAGTTCTGTTTTAAAACGCATGATATTGAGACTCAGTGCAGGATGATAAGATAACCTTCCCCCACCAACAGAGAGAGGTCCCTTGCCTCTCTGCTCTAAAAGATACATACCGGTAACACTATATTAGCCTTTAAACAAAAAAAAATTTCTTTGTTACGGCTGATATAAATCTTAAAATAAATCTGCACAGTTTCTACTTCCTGATTCATGGAAGCAGACATATTGTTTACAGCCTGTGCTTTCAAATGGGCTTATTCCCTGAGTCACATGACTGCCATGGCAGATAAGTCCATTTAAATGCACAGACTATAAACAATATGTCTGCTTCCATGAAAAAGGAAGTAGAAACTGTGCAGATTTATTTTAGGATTTGCTTCAACTGAAATGTTTTTGTTTAAAGGTTATTATGCTGTTGTGTATCTTTTAGAGCAGAGAGGAAGTTCTGAGTTCAGGTCCACTTTAATATTCAAACGGCCAGCAGTGTGGGTGTGCGATTACTAGCAGATATTTGCTTTGTGACTGGGGAGCTGCTGCTTATGCTGGCTGCTAGTACTACTGGCTGCTGCTGTAACCTGATTTCTGAGTGAGTCCCTTCTTCTCTCACTCAGTCTGTCTTGACAGCTCAGCACCAGGGTTGCTCTCAGAATTCGCAAATTCTAATTTACCCGTGATCACGGGTAGATTTTCATGATTGCCGAATTCGAATAGCGATACTGCTCCCGAATTCAAAGTCGAATGTACCCGAATAGTCAATCTCGAATTCGGCCCGTGATCAGATCACGGGTGTTAATGCGTGATCATGAATTCGGCTTCGGTATCCAGGGGATGATGTAATTGGGCCAATCAGAAGGCCCCCAGCCGAGGCACTAGCAACCAATCAGAAGTGGGGAGCCTGGCCCTCCCCTGCTCTATATAAGGCGGCGGCCTTGTTGCGGAGCCCGTCCTTGCATGTGACTGAGCGGTACTGAGAGCATCTCCAGTGCTGCTGCGTGTCTAGCAAGTGCTTTTTATTGTGTAAACACAGCGTTTTGCTTCCTAAACACATTCTACACACATTTATTATATTGTTTTATAGATAGCTAGTGATTTGATTGTTATAGTTCAATCAGCTAGTGTAGTGTATATACTGTATACTGTGCTAGTGCTAGGCTAGTGTTAGGTCTGTGTGCAGGCTAGGGCCTGCTAGCCTAGGTAGCCTTAGCCTACTACTAGCTTAGGTAGGTTAGGGATTATAGTTAGTTGTGTACTAGTAGTTTACTTAATTTCTACTGTTAGTCTGTGAGTTTATTAGCTTCAGTACTGTGTTAGTTACTTTACAGGGGGCAGCATCTGTTGTGATCTGTGACTGTCATCTGCCCGACCCTATTGATTGCGTCCGTGTGTGACAGACTTTGATTGCCACTGTCGGTCACACGAGTTAGTTATCGACTACTAGTCTACTATACTACTACTACTAGGGATTATAGTTATTTGTTATTTACCTACGTACTAGTTTACTTAATTTCTACTGGTAGTCTGTGAGTTTATTAGCTTCAGTACTGTTTTAGTTACTTTACAGAGGGCAGCATCTGTTGTGATCTGTGACTGTCATCTGCCCGACCCTATTGATTGAGTTTGTGTGTGACAGACTTTGATTGCCACTGTCAGTCACACGAGTTAGTTATCGACTACTAGTCTACTACACTACTACTACTAGGGATTATAGTTATTTGTTATTTACCTACGTACTAGTTTACTTAATTTCTACTGTTAGTCTGTGAGTTTATTAGCTTCAGTACTGTGTTAGTTACTTTACAGAGGGCAGCATCTGTTGTGATCTTTGACTGCCTGTCATCTCTGCCTGACCCTATTGATTGTGTCCGTGTGTGACTTACTTTGATTGTCACCATCGGTCACACGAGTTAGTTATCGACTACTGTAGACTACACTACTAGTATTTAAAAAAAAATAGTATTTGTATATTGTACAATGACTGGCAGAGGTAGAGGCACCACCAGGAGAGGCAGTGCCATTGTTGCAGTCACTGCCAGCACCAGCAGGTCTGTGACTGGTCCACCGACAGCCACTGACCGCAGAGTTGTGGAGGAGGGAGCAGACACGCAGCAGCAGCGTGTTGCGCCCATCTTTGCCTTGGGTCGTCGTCCCCGGCCCATTGCGGAGAGTCAGGCACAGGCTGTGGTGGAAATGATGGCGGAGCAGCAAGCCACCGCTTCCAGCCAGACCTCCAGCGCCTGCGACACCAGTGCCACCACCAGCATTCCGGTCCACAGCAGCAGCCGCCCTCCACCACCGCTTGAGGTCACGTCAAACCCAGCGGCCAGCCTGCCCTCAATGAGCGCGCTCTTTACACCAGGGACCGCAAGCGTTTTGAGGGATGTGGTTGCCCAGTTTGAGGAGGAGATGTTGGGGGAATGCAAGGAGAAGGAGGAGGAAGATTTTGAAGTGGAGGAGGTTGCTGTTGGCGGCGCACAACAAGTGGAATTTCAATAGGAGGAGGAGGGGCCTGATGCAGGGGATGTTGGGGCAAAGGAGTTGGTTGAGGGCTCAGAGGAGATGTTTGGGGACGATGATGATGAGGCGCTGGATCGTCCCTATGTGCCACAACCAGCACAGTTGGGTGAAGGCAGCACGTCATCAAAGGAGAAGGCGTCTTTGGCACAGATGTGCGGCAGCAGCATGGCGGCCAGCACAGGGAGTGGAAGGCAGGAGCCACAGCCTGCTGCTTCAGCCGCTACCAACACCACCGCACCAAAGCTCCTCCCTAAAAAAAATAGCCCTCCAAAGGCAAAAAAGCTCCTAAGCCCTCAAGCGGGAAGGGCAAGTTGAAATCCCCAGACTGGCGGTACTTCACTGTGTGCACTGACGACAAGACCCTTGCCATTTGCCACAGTTGCGGTGCCAGGCTGAGCAGAGGTCGTGATCTGAACAAGTTGGGTACCTCTTGCCAGCAGACCCACTTGGAGACCAAACATTTTGAGGACTACAGTGACTTTCTGAAGCTGAAGGACAGTGGCACAGGCAGTGGTCAGAACCAGACAGCCACTGCACAGACTTCAGCAGCAGCAGCATCCCACCCTCCTGCTCATCCAGCATCAGCAGCAGGAGCACAGAAAGTCACTGTTCCCCCCTCGGGCAGCCAGTCCTCAGTGGCCTCATCTGCTCCCTCCACAGTGGCCTCCTCAGCCTCCCGTGCAGACAAATGCGAGTCCTTTCCCGGTGTGACCAAGGTTCTGCCTGCCACCAACAGGCGCATCTGGGTGCTGAACGGGTTGCTTGCCTAGGCCATGTGCTCCCAGCTCCTGCCATACTCCTTTGTGCAGGGGGGGGGGGGGGGGGGGAATGAGAATGCTCCTGCAGTATGGGATCCCGAAGTGGAAAATGCCCACCTGCCACTACTTCTCCCGCACGGAGATGCCAGCATTGCACCGGTTTGCTATGGCAAAAACATGGGCCGCTCGCTCGATCACGCCCTGAGTGAACAGATCCACATCACCATGGACTCCTGGAGCAGCCATTTTGGGACAGACCGCTACCTGTCCTTCACGGCTCACTGGGTCAGCCTGGTGGTTTGCGCCAGCGAGGAAGCAGCAGGTCCATCCTCGGGCGCATCAGCAGCAGCAACGGCACCAGTTGTCCACTATGTGGTGCCACCACGCATGGTGGGGGGAGAAGCAGCAGCTTCCGCCGCCAAGTGACCCCGCATCAACAGCAGTGTTAAGGCTCGCCACTGCCAAGCGCTGCTGGAGATGATAAGCCTGGGGAAGAACAGTTTGATGGCAGCCAACGTGATCCGCTACCTGAGGGAGCAGGAGAAGAAGTGGCTGACCCCAGAGGCCTCAGAGTCGGATTGGTAGTGTCCGACAATGCGGCAAACCTGCTGGCTGCCATCAGCAGGGGACACTTGACCCACGTCCCCTGCTTGGCCCACGTCATGAACCTGGTGGTGCAGAAGTTCCTGCGCACCTACCAGGGGACGGAGGATCTGTTGGAAGTGGCTCGGAAAATTGTTGACAGTTTCCGGCGCTCAGCCGCTGCAGCAGCAAACCTGGCCAACATTCAGCAGCGCGAGGGCCTGCCACGACACCGGCTAGTCATCGAGGTGCCAACTTGCTGGAATTCCACCCTGGCGATGTTGGAGCGGCTGGTTGAGCAGAGGAGGGCTATCCACCGCTACATCATTGAGGCCACTGTCGCCGGCACCACCAAACTCCAGCTCATCTCCAACGCACAGTGGGGGCAAATGCAGCAGGTCTGCTTGGTGTTGGCTCCCTTCCTGCAGGGAACCAACCTGGTGAGCAAGGAACGGGCATCCCTCTGCCTGTGGGTGCCCTTTGTTTGTCTGCTGGACAGGGCACTTTGTGATTTGATGGATGTGGGAGAGGAGGACCTGAAGCAGCTGGAACAGCAGCCACCTGCGCAGTCCACTTCTGCGCAGGAATTTGAGTTGCTGGAGGAGGAGGAGTTGGAGGTGCTGGATGTTGCTGTTGAGGGAGAACAGCGGAGCGCAGCAGCAGTGGTGAGAGGGTGGAGAGAGGAGGAAGAGGCTCAGGGGCCAGAGGAGGACAGCGAACTTGAGGCCACTGACGCTGATGTCTCTGCTGGACGAACTGCCCTGTTCACTATGGCAGGGCACATGTTGCGGTGCCTGGGCACAGACCCCAGGGTTAAGCAGATGCAAGCTCAGGAGGACGCCTGCATCAGCATGATTCTGGACCCACGGCTAAGGGGGAAGGTGGCTCAGTTCCTGCTGGAGACCGTGAGCAGCGAACAAGGGAGTTGCAGGAGATCCTTGTTTGGCGATTGGAGGAAGCCTTTCCCCCCCTCTGTCCCTGTCCAGCCAGCACAGCAGCCGGTGCCTGCAGCCAGCAGCAGCATCAGGCACCCAGGAGACCTGCTGTCCTTGACAAAGGCACTCTACCTGATGGTAGAGCAGCCAAGAGAGGAGGTGCGTGCAGCAGCATCCTCCTCTCAAAGTCATAGCCAGCACCTGACCCGGATGGTGGACGACTACATGGGGTCATTCAGCGGGCTTGACACCGGCGAGGAGCCTGTGGACCCTTGGATTACTGGGTCGAGCGCTTGCAGATGTGGAGTGAGCTGGCGCAGTACTCCCTGGAAGTCCTGTCTTGCCCCCCTTCCAGCGTGCTGTCAGAGAGGTGCTTCAGTGCGGCCAGTGGCATGGTCACGGAGAAGCGCTCTCGTCTGACCACAGAGTCCGTGGACAGACTCACATTCCTGAAGATCAACCAGGCCTGGATTGAAGGCACGTTCCAGGCACCTGTTGTCGGCGACAGGAGGACGTGAGGTGCCTGGGAATTATTTTTTCAGAACATCAACCTTCAGTCCCCTGCAAATATGGCCTGTTTTTTCTTTAGGTGCTGTGGTACCACCGCTAAGTGCCATGGCCTAGGCTGCCTGCTGCCATGTATGTCCTTCTGCTGCTGCATTAAACCTCCTGTCGGTCTTCCCACCACCACCACCACCACCAGGGTCCACTTCATTATGCGCTGCTGCCACTAGCCATTTAACACACCCTCAAAATAGCTACTATTTCTGTTTTTGTGTAAAAAAAAAAAAAAAAAAAAAATCTGAGGTGTCTGGGTTGAAAACTGTGCTGTCCCAGTTGTGTATTGGACACAATGTGGGCTGCATGACTGCTGTCCGGAATCTCCTGCTATATGGTTTATTACAGCCGTGGTACCAAAGCTAGGTGCCATGGCCTGTTACATTGCCTGCTCACTCCTCCTCCTCCTGCTGCTGCATTTAATATCCTGCTGTCTGTGTTCCCACCACCAGGGTCCACAGAATTATGCACTGCTGCCATGCGCCACTAGCTATTACGCTACAAATTTAGCTATGCTGTTGAAGAACAAATTTTACAACAGTTGAGTTCTGTAAGGGAAAAAACATTAAGTTGGGTACAAGAGGAAGAATATGACCCCCCCCCCCAAAAAAAAAAAGATGGTGGTGAAGAAAAAGAATAAGAATAACCAGGTGAAGAAGAAGAACCAGGTAAAGAAGAAAAAGAACCAGGGGAAGAAGAAGAACCAGGTGAAGAAAAAAAGAAGAACCAGGTGAAAAAGAAGAACCAGGTGAAGAAGAAGAAGAACCAGGTGAAGAAAAAGAAGAACCAGGTGAAGAAGAAGAAGAACCAGGTGAAGAAGAACCAGATGATGATGAAGAAGAAGAACCAGATGATGAAGAAGAAGAACCAGATGATGAAGAAGAACCAGATGATGAAGAAGAACCAGATGATGATGATGAAGAAGAAGAAGAACCACCAGGTGATGAAGAAGAACCAGATGATGATGAAGAAGAAGAAGAACCAGGTGAAGAAGAAGATGAAAAAGCAAGTGAGGATGACCCAGAAGAAAAGAAGAACCAGGTGCCAGTGAAGAAGAAGATGATGAAGATGATGGTGATGAGAAAGAAGACGGTAAAACAGAAAAAGAAGACAGTGAAAAAAAATATGGAGAGAAGAAAAAGAAGAAGGTGAAGACGGTGAAGAAGAATAAACAAGAAATACAGAAAAAGGTTTGCCATCATTTTTTTTTTTTAATTACACCTTTTTAATTGTGATTTCCCTTTTAAAAAAATAGCTTTAAGGCCATCCGAATTCGTGATCACGAATTCGTGATCACGAATTCGTGGTAATACCCGAATTCAATTACCGATCACGTCTCGAATTCAAATCGAATTCTACTGGTCGTGATCACGGCCGAACCCGAATTTGACCCGGACCCAAATTCGAACGTACGCCAATGAATTTGGGTACATTCAAGCATCACTGCTCAGCACTGTCAGCAGCAGCTGCAGTTCTGTAGTGTTGTCCGGATCATGAATGATTCAAATCTTTGATCCGAATCTCTTTTGTGAGTCGAATCATCCGATTCATCAAAATGAGTGATTCGGATCGCAAAAGGGGCGGGGCCAGGAGTGACACGCCCCCCTCTCAGCGGGCAGCGGGGTCCTGGAAGCAGAGCAGAGATGGATCACTCTGTTGGAGGGGAGCCAGGGGCAGGTAGATGAGAGAGAGGGGACATGGGTGCCACTGCCAGATATGTGTAGAGCACACATACTGGCTATAACGTGCTGCTCATTACAGGCTGTCTGTTCGTAGTTGTGCACAGTGAACAAATTGGAAACTTTTGGCTCAGCTCAGCACAGCTCAGTAAATTTGCAGGCACTGTGATTGCTGTGAAATATGATCCTTCTGCACTCGCTCTAAACAGCTGCACTTATCTTCTGGGAATGCTTTGGGGAATGCTTTCTTTCACTGTGTGACGTTTGCATTCAAAGTGTACAGATGAACATATAGGTGAAATATATGTAAAGCATATGATTGCAGCATGTGGGTATTGTGTGCAAACAGGGCCGCCATCAGAAATTTTGGGGCCCCTCACAAATCATCAGTCCGGCCCCCCCCCCCCCCCCACAAACTGAGAATTGTGCGTAGCCATTACATATTGGCAGAGCTAGTTGGAGGCTTGCTGTCCACAAATTAATCACGAATAACCTCGGAGGATACCCGTGATTCAAGTTAGCTCTAATTGCCACAGCTGAGCGGCAAGATGCGGCGGGGTTAATTACCCAGAACGCCGCTCTCCGCCCAGTGTTTCAACGAGGTGCAAGTGTCCGAATGGACGCGTTGCAAGCCTCGATATCGAGCACTTCCTCCTTCAAGCGGGAAGGTGCTCCATCATTTTTTTAGAACCTCCCAGTTTTATTTTCTGTTTAACCACTTAAGGACCAGGGGTGATTTCGCTGATCTGTGCAGCGTGGGCTCTACAGCCCACAGCACAGATCAGCAAGGAGGCTGGGCGATCAGACTTACCTACTTTTTTCCCAATTAGGGGGATGTCCTGCTGGGGGGGGGGTCTGATCGCCGCCGGCTCTGTTCGTTCGGCGGGGGGGCTCCTCAAAGCCCCCCTCCGCAGCGAATTTCCTCCTCCCTCCCCTTCCGTACCTCCCCTTCCTCCTATGGGCAGCGCAGGACGGAGATCCGTCCTGCGCCGCCTAGAGTCAATGCTGGCGAATCAGAATGCGGCAATCCCCGGCCAGAGGCCGGGGATCGCCGATCTACGTCACGGCGCTGCTGCGCAGCAGCGCCGTGTGATGTAAACAGCGGGGAATTCTTCCCCGCATGTTTACATTATGCGTGCGAGCCGCGATCGGCGGCTCGCACACTGTTCACGGAGGCAGTCTCCGTGAACTAGCATGGAAAGGCCGCTCGATCGAGCGGCCGTTTCCATGCTATACCACTAACGACCTGCCGACGCCTATCGGCGTTAGGCGGTCGTTAAGTGGTTAAAAAAGCTAAAAAAGTAGGTTTAATGCTATTGTCTCATATGGTAATGATTCAGCTTTTCCCATAGTCTCGCAGTTAGCAATCATGTGACCCCCAACAAGACAAATTCAGCAACCATGAGGCCCCCAACAAACCATGAGGCCCCCAACAAGACAAATTCAGCAATCATGAGGCCCCCAACAAGACAAATTCAGCAATCTTGAGGCTCCCAACAAATCATGAGGCCCCCAACAAGTAAAAATTCAATCATTAGGCCCCCAACAAGACAAATTCAGCAGTCATGAGGCACATAAATAGACAGCATTTCACATAAATATGCAGAATGCCCCCTTATTATGGTAGACACCTCTCACCTGGATTCTGACAGGGACCCCCAGGTTAGGTAGTGAGTGACATGGAGCCCTTTAGGCAGTGAGTGACAGGGAGCCCTTTTAGGTAGTGAGTGAGTGACAGGGAGCCCCTTTAGGTAGTGAGTGAGTGACAGGGAGCCCCTTTAGGTAGTGAGTGAGTGACAGGGAGCCCCTTTAGGTAGTGAGTGAGTGACAGGGAGCCCCTTTAGGTAGTGAGTGCCAGGGAGCCCCTTTAGGTAGTGAGTGAGTGCCAGGGAGCCCCTTTAGGTAGTGAGTGACTGCCAGGGAGCCCCTTTAGGTAGTGAGTGAGTGCCAGGGAGCCACTTTAGGTAGTGAGTAAGTGACAGGGAGCCCCTTTAGGTAGTGAGTGAGTGACAGGGAGCCCCTTTAGGTAGTGAGTGAGTGCCAGGGAGCCCCTTTAGGTAGTGAGTGAGTGACAGGGAGCCCCTTTAGGTAGTGAGTGAGTGCCAGGGAGCCCCTTTAGGTAGTGAGTGCCAGGGAGCCCCTTTAGGTAGTGAGTGCCAGGGAGCCCCTTTAGGTAGTGAGTGAGTGACAGGGAGCCCCTTTAGGTAGTGAGTGAGTGACAGGGAGGCCCTTTAGGTAGTGAGTGAGTGCCAGGGAGCACCTTTAGGTAGTGAGTGCCAGGCAGCCCCTTTAGGTAGTGAGTGAGTGCCAAGGAGCCCCTTTAGGTAGTGAGTGAGTGAGAGGGAGCCCCTTTAGGTAGTGAGTGAGTGACAGGGAGCCCCTTTAGCTAGTGAGTGAGTGACAGGGAGGCCCTTTAGCTAGTGAGTGACAGGGAGGCCCCCCCCCCCCCCGCCGCTTCTTCCCCTACCTTGCCAGCAGCCCAGCGTCAGACCTCAAGATCAGCAGCGACCCGACCAGTAAGAGCGGGCGCCGGACGCACCCGCTCTATATGCGGAAGTGATGTCACTTCCGCATATCAGTGCGGGCGCTGGGTCCTAGCGCCCGCACTATTGTCGCCGCCTGATCGAGGTCTGACGCAGCGGATAGAGGGATGGAGGGAGGGAGCAGCGGTCAGAGGGGTTGAGCGGCGGCCGGGCGGCACCCGCCAGGGCCGCGGCGGGGATGGGGCCCCCCTGCATGCCCCAGGCCCATGACGGGAGTCACGGATGTCCCCCCCTGATGGCGGGCCTGTGTGCAAACAAACATGTATGCTCTCTGCTCGTCCCTCCTCCCTTCTCTGTCCACTCCCTGCCCTCTGTCCATCTTCTCCCCTTCTCTGTGTGACAACCCCCCCTCCCCTTCTCCTGTCCTGCTAGTCATTTCACCCCCGAATGCTTCCATAGTAAAATGATCCGAGATTCGGATCAAAGATCCGGATCTTTTCAATGATCCGATTCGAATAATCCGGATCATTGAAAAGATCCGAACTTCGCATCTCTTCTAGTTTCATCCACTGAACTGATTAGTTCAGTGTGATGAATCGGCTCACAAAAAGAATCGGATCAAATGAACGATTCGTTCATGATCCGGACATCATTTCCTCTGCTTTCTGCAGCTACTCTGCAATCCTCCAGTTTGGTCTACGGTTGTGCCGAAGGGTCTGTCTGACATGAACCTCAGAGAAACAGACAAGACCTAGCCGGAAGTTTACATTGTAGAGTAGCTGCAGATAGAAGAGGAGAGATCAGCCTGTCTCTGCACTGTGGATGCTGGAGCACCAGGTCTCTAATCAGCCTGTAACGTGAGAGGAAGGAGGGAGGGCGGGCAGGTAATTATACTGCCGAGCTGTGTGTGTAATGGGAGCTAGAGCACTGAGTAATCTGGCCCACTTGCGGAGGGAGGGAAGTTTCTGTCCGTCTGCTCTCCTTTAGCTGTTGCAGTTAACTCTGCTACAAGTGTACATTAAGCATCGATAAATTATCCCTCCCAGCACTTCCACACAGACGTTATCACCCGTGCATTGAGTTCTCAGCTGTATAGTTCCCAGAACTCCCGCTTCCCGGCGGAATTGAACAGAAAGAAACATGAACAGCGATTGTGGGTGTCCCATGTGCTACGGTCTCCTTGGAGACAGAAAACAGCCGAGAGGCCAATGACAATAGCGACGTTAAACGAGTAGTTGAACAGAAACGTAATCCAAGAACTGACTCGCTTCCAGCACGTTACCTCCGAGGCTGTGACGAGAAAAACAAGACGCTACGCTCGGCGAGCTCGAACTGCTACGGACGCAGGTATGGAACCCCTCAGTAGTACCAACCATAGTTGTGGCGTGGGGGCCTCTGAAGGAATCGCACATTTCAGTGCTTTGTGTTTATGCCTGTGACTTATGCCATGTCAACTAATGACAGGCTGCTGGTACACCGGACTTCACGGAAGTAAATGTTTATTTTATTATGGCTGGCTGCTGGCCTTATTCTGTTCAGTTTAGCGTGTGATGTGGGTTGCTACCGAGCTAGGAGGCCGCTAGTTCACAAGCCCATTTTCCAGTACGAATTACTGATCCATTATATGCTGAAATGAGGGATCATGACTACAGATGGCTGACTTATGCTGGGAATACATGGTTAGATTTTGAGCCGTTTAGATGGCTCAACAGATAATTTCCGACATGTCCGATCTCGCGCCTGATCGTTTCTGCGCTCGAATTTGCATGGGGAACAATTTATTTAAGTATTTATAGAGCGCCTACATATTACGCAGCGCTGTACAGAGTATATTGTCTTGTCACTAACTGTCCCTCAGAGGGGCTCACAATCTAGTCCCTACCATAGTCATATATATGTATGTATCATGTAGTGCATGTATGGTCTACGGCCAATTTTTTTGGGGAGAAGCCAATTAACTTATCTGTATGTTTTTGGGATGTGGGAGCAAACCAGAGTGCCCGGAGGAAACCCACGCACACACGGGGAGAACATACAAACTCCTTGCAGATGGTGACCTGGCTGGTATTCGAACCGGGGACCTAGCTTTTTCTTGTGAGTCACACGGGGCATTAGTTTGCACTGCACGCTAGTGAAAGAGCCTGGTAGAGAGAAAAAAAGCCATAAGTATTGTGACCCGCTTGTTATGGGTAGGTGGGAGGGTAGCAGGAAGAAAGGGTGCATGCAGCAAGTGGACTGAGGGCTTGTCCACACTGCAGGCGTTTTCGGCTTTTTTTTGCCCGTGTGCGTTTTTTTTATAAACGCCCCCCGACCGCATGGACAATGAATGTCTATGAGAAGGTTCGGTACTTACATATTACCTGTCAAAGGATACCCGAAGTGACATGTGACATGATGCGATAGACATGTGTATGTACAGTGCCAAGCACACAAATTACTATGCTGTGTTCCTTTTTTTTTCTTTCTCTGTCTGAAAGAGTTAAATATCAGGTATGTAAGTGGCTGACTCAGTCCTGACTCAAACAGGAAGTGACTACAGTGTGACCCTAACTGATAACATGTGTGGTGGTGGTGGGGGGGGGGAGGGGGGGTTACAGGATTGTAAACATAAGGGAACACAGCAAAGTTTTGCTGGAAAAAAAAACATGATTTTGTAGTTATACCCTGCTGGTAGAGGGTTGTCTCGGGAGTTGGTATGGCTGAGGTGAGGTGAGGTGAGCCAGCATGAAAGTACATGGGAACAGTTCTCTAATCGCATCAACGTCTACAACTTGAAGCCATATTGTTTTCCTAAGAGGCATAATAAATAGTACCAATCATTAAAATAATAGAATGTGGCAGTCTCAGGCAGCAACCAACAAATGGGTTTTGATGTCAGTAATCAGTGGGAGCACTGTTTCCCATTGGTGCTGACAGGGCCTCCCACAGCCTATGTCACTTTTCTCTGTCTTTTAAAGGAGTTATCAGGCAACTTTAAAAAAAAAAAAAAAAAGCTTTACTCACCTGGGGCTTTCTCCAGCCCCTTGCAGCCGACTGTCTCATGCATCTGCCACCTCGGCGCTGTCTCCTCTAAAGTAAAATGTGCCCCCGGCTCTCCATGCAGTATACTTTACCGGTCGGTGTCTGCTGTTGCCTCTGTGCTTCATCAACATACATGTGCCCTGCATGGTTGCCGGGATAACGTGAGCAAATGTGTGACATCACACACAAGCCCAAGTGCTATACGCCAGCAAATCACGTGGGATGCGTGTATGTGGAAGGCACACAGAGCCATCTGCGACAGACTGGTAAAGTATACTGCATGGGGTACATTTTACACTAGTGGGGGACAGCACTGGGTTTTTTTCCACGTGTACCTGATTTCACATGCTATTTCCCGCCATGCACCTAATCGAGCATGTTGGCCCTACGTCTTGCAGTATGTCCTATTGATACATGCAACCAATTTCGGGAAATACTGTATACGTTTTTTGCAAAATCCTGTTTTTTTTATTATCAGGAATGGCCGCTACTGCATTACATTAGTACATTTCCAAGCTGCATAAAATTTAGAATCATTTACCATCCTTTATGACAATCGGAGACAGTGATTTTTTTTTTTTTTTTTGCAGGTTTGCTGGGGATGCACCAAAGCTTTTCTTCTTGTGTTTTGTATTTTCCTACTTGCTTAAAGGGAACCTGAACTTAGTAAAAAATATTTAAAATAAACATCTGATTCTGCAAATGAATATTACATACATAAATACATACCCCCCCCCCCCCCCCTCAGAAGCTCACTATTTTGTTCTAACAACGATCCCTTCCAGAAATGTATCAGTTGTCAGTTAAATATCAGTTGCTGTCAGTTACAGCTGAAAGGACAACTGACGTACAGGATAATGTCCATGTTTCCCTGTGGCTCAAGTGGCCGATATTACAGTTTAACAGTGTGCTGACCAAGAAGCTGTTACTGGGTCATTGCCATTTTTAAAATGGAGAACGGAGAATTCCAGATGCAGGAGAGGAGAAAGAGCTTGAGGAGTAGACTTCCCGGGAGGTAAGGGCTTGTTCACACTAAGGGCTCAATTCACAAAAGCGTGATAACTGCTATCACAGCAGTTATCATGCAATCTGACGCTCGCAGAGCTTTTCACGTGAACAGCGTTAGTTCACGTGATAAGCGAAGGTTTCCGCACGATCACGTGCGCGTTTCACGTGAAACAAGCACGTGATCGCGCGGAAACCTTTGCTTATCACTTGAACTAACTATTCGCGTGAAAAGTTCTGCGAGCGGCAGATCGCGTGATAACTGCTGTGATAGCAGTTATCACGCTGTTGTGAATCGAGCCCTAAGAGTGATTTCGCTCTTTTTTTTTTTTTTTTTTTTTTTTTTTTTATCGCTGGTGATTTAAAAAATCGCCTTAAAAGCGATAATGCAATGTTAGCTTGTATTCTCACATAAGCGATGAGCTTTCTATCCAATCGCAAACGCGGCTCCTGCACCATTTTCTGAGCGTTTGTGATTCAATAAAAATTATAGGGAAATCGCAAAGCGATTGAAAAAGTGATTTGAATTGCGATTTCTGGAGCGCTTTAATGAATAAATTCATTGTATTTATTCATTTCTGGGTCAGAGTTCACCTCCTGACTGATGTCAGGAAATGAAAATAAAATCACTCCACAAAATCGCTTTTCTAAGCGAAAATCACTCAGAAAGCGCTTATAAAAGCGCTTTAAAAAACCCCCGATACAATAAAATGATCTGATTTTACGGCAATTCGATAAATATGATCGTATCTCCCCAAAAAATCGAAAACTTTTTTTCGTTTGACTGAAAAATCCGATCAGATTTCCTGTCTTTTTCGATTTTTATCTATCTGGAATGCTGGAAATTTTTTTTCAGTTTTTCTACAGATTGTATGGTGTGTGTGTGTTATATTAATTTATTAATATACACACCCTAGCAGTTTTCTCAGTTTCCACTCATGTTTATCATAATTGGGTAAATATTGACCACACGTGTGTGGTACATTGGTCATATTTTTGAAATGTTACAATCAGTCAGAAAAATTGATTGCAATTCTTGAATTGAACAGATATTTAAGAAATTGTATGGTGTGTGGCCACCTTTAGTATGACTTGTGTATGTTTATTTTGACTTTTAATGTTCAGGTTTGCTTTAAATGGGAGTCATCCTCAGCCATTGGTTAAAAGCATGCTCAGTATTCAATGGATTTGTAATATTCATGCATGTAAAGCAAAAGGTATTTTAAGAGTAATGTTGTCAAGCTCTCCGGGGCATGTTTCATTAACTGTAACAACCGTAATGAAAGGGATATGGAGGCTGTCATATTTATTGCTTTTTAAAAGCACCAGTTGCCTGGCAGCCCTGTTGGTCTATTTAGCTGCAGTAATGTCTGAATCACACCAGAAACAAGCATGTACGTTATCGCAGGGATCTGCAAACTTGGCTCTCCAGCTGTTAAGGAACTACAAGTCCCACAGTGCATTGCAGGAGTCTGACAGCCACAGTAATATTTCATAAAGGCAAATGTATTGTGGGACTTGTAGTTCCTTAACAGCTGGAGAGCCAAGTTTGCAGATCACTGCCTTATCTTGTCAGATCTGACAATAATGTCAGAAACACCTGAGATGCTGCATGCTTGTTCATGCTCTATAGCTAAAAGTATTAGAGACAGGTGTCTGGCATAATAGCCAAGCAACTGGTATTGTTTAAAAGTAAATAAATCTGGCAGCTTCCAAATCCCTTTCGTTACATTTGCCTTTTAAGTTTGTTTTAATGTTTCTTTATACAGAGCATCCAAAATCCACACGCATTTGAAGTTGCAAGAGTGTGAGTAAGGCCTTAACTGTTTCTGGAAGACCTTTTGCCTGCCCTTAATTGGAGCATTCTGTGCAGATGCGGAACTACTGCGCTTGCACAGAATGCTCCTTGCCACGGGAGCGCGAGCGGCGAGGCACCATGCTCGCAGGTGCAGCAGATGACGACTTGGCGAGGTTGGCATCTGCAATGGAGAAGACCTGGGGACCCTGGAGCTGCGACGAGGGACAGATTGGCTGCCAGTGGCTGGAGGAATCCCCAGGTAAATAGATGTTTTGTTGTTTTTATCCTCGGAAACCTTTAAAGGAGCAGTCTCCTAGGACGAAGGCGTGCTAATACATTCCAACATGGAATGGCAATTTTCAACTATAGAGAACTACCGACCCTCCCAATCAGCTTCCACGTATATATTGGAGGCCCATCGTGTTGTAACAAAAATTAATGAACATGCGAACATATAACCTCCGTAAGCCTATTCTATGGCTGCTGTTAGTTATGTAAACATTGTTTGTTGAGAAGTGAGCATATTGAGGAGCCAAAAGCCCCACATATCTCTTACATAATGACCTGAGTAGCATAGTGCCTATTTGTTGAAAGGTCCGGTATTTAAATTTAAGGTACCATAAAAAAATTATCAATGGTGGGGAGTTAGTAAGCAATGCAGGAAAGTGATACAAAATAGGTCCCACAGTTCTTCCTTGAGTGGGGCTATAGGGACAAAAGTGCATAATACTTTTGGAGATATCACTCGTCCCCTCTTCCCCCAGGACAGTGGTAATTGATATTTCAACTGAGAGGTAAATTGCAGAGTCTTACTGCAAAGTTCACCATGGACAGCATTCACATTGCAGGAAGCTGGTGTCAATGGCCTTCAGGTGTTATTCTGGAATTTGAACAAAAAAGATCTACAAAGTTCAGAAAAATATGGTAGGTTTTGGGGGTGCCTTAAGCCCGTCTACACGGGGACATGTTGGGGAGATGTTGTGGCGATCAGCGGCCTCTTGCGCGTCCCCGCTCGCCGCGCGTGCGCCGCATTCGATTCCCCGCTCGTGCCCGCTCCTCCCCGCCGGCGCCGCTTATCTCCCGCACGATTCCCTGCCATTGTCCCCTCGCGGGGATCGAGCAGGGAATCGGCGGTGCGGAGATCCGTCCTGTCGGATCTTATCAATCGAGCCGCATCAGCGGCTCGATTGATAAGGAGCATCGTGGCCGCATCTACTCGTGTAGATGCGGCTTAAGTGTAAAGACCCATCTGCATGCAACCAGTTGAAATGGCTATCCCCATCTATATGTGGTTCTTTGTTGGAGTGCGTAGAGTAATGCCTTTTCTGTGTACTTTAGTTCTGAGTGCCAGGTCTTGATAAAGCTCAGTAGGGGATCCATGAAGATCAAGCTGGTCAGCCCACTGAGCCACTATCTTAAAGTCCTATTTATCTTTACAGTTGTGTATGTGGCATTTGATGTCTCAGGCAGGGCTGTGGAGTCGGTCCAAAAATCCACCGACTCCGACTCCTCAGTTTAGGATTCCACCGACTCCGACTCCACGACTCCGACTCCTCTAATTTGCATATTACAATTTTGTTGATTAAAAGTATGTAAGATGAAATTCGTCTCTTAACTGCCAACGCTTAGGAATTTTACAAGACAACTGAAGTGAGAAGGATATGTAGACTACTATATTTATTCTCTTTAGACTAAAACTAGTCCTTGGTAAGAGTACTTGTAAAAGGTACAAACCGGAACAAAGAACATCTATCAGGCCCTAGGCAATGTAAGTGTGGGTACATGTAAGAATGACAGATGAAATTAAAGTTTTATACATACCTGGGGCTTCCTCCAGCCGCCTTCAGGATAATCAGTCCCTCGTTGTCCTCCTCCACCACCTGGATCTTCTGCTATGAGTCCAGGTACTTGAGCCAGTCAGGCGTAGTGCGCATGCACACACTCCGCCGCCAGGAGCATACTACACCTGTGCAGCACTATTCCGCAGGTGCAGAATGTTCCTGGCTGTGGGAGCGGCATGCGGCCGGACAGCACTGACTGGCTGAATTACCAGGACTCATAGCAGAAGATCCGGGTGGTGGAGGACAGCGAGGGACTGATTAGCCTGAAGGGGGCTGGAGGAAGCCCCAGGTATGTATAAAACTTTACTTTTCATCCGTCTCAGTTACCCTTTAATTTGTAATCACCAAACCAAATTTTAATAACATATCAAATTATTTGATTTCATCAGCAAAGGGAGTGCATACATTTGCATAAATCCGCATCAATGCAGAATTATTTCCATCTCATTGACCATCTCTATTAGTGACACAGCTACACATCAGGCTTTATACTTACAGCATAGATGTTATTTAGTATATATAAGAGATTCCTGTGTACACATCATATATACAGTCACAATCAGATATGTATATCTGACTTTAAAAATACGGGGACTGCTTTATTTAAGCAGCACAAGTAACTAATTTTGATTGGTTTATTTCATTTTTGTGGACTAAGCACAGCTATTACTGTATATATACTGTATATATACATTATTTTTAATGACTATTATCTGAGAAATAGAACATTTTATCATATTTTCTATTTTAATTACAGTTACAAATTCATTAGGAGTCGGAGTCTGTGCATTTTTTCCCGACTCCGACTCCAGGCACCCAAAATTGCTCGACTCCACGACTCCGACTCCACGACTCCGACTCCACAGCCCTGGTCTCAGGTGGGGTCTATGTCCAGGTGGAGGTGCAAATGCTTAATGAGCTTAATCAATTTTAAAGCCCCATCTACACCATACAATTTTTTGTCGAATTTGATTCATTGACTTGATTCGACTCAATCGCGATTCAATTCAATGCAATTTGCCATTGCAAAACAATGGCAAATTGAATTGAATCCCGATCAGACATGTTGGATTGAATCAAATCGAATCAATAAATCAAATTGGACAAAAATAGTATGGTGTAGATGGGGCTTTAGCTTTTGGTCTTGCGGTCCGTTGAGTAGTTTATCGAAAATAGCCCAAAGAGAGGGCAAGATGTTTTCCTGCCTGATAGACTTTAGAATACCGGTATCTAACAGAGGATGTTTCTTCACTCTCTGTTTTGTAGATTCTCTCTATGTGATTAAAAGTAAATAATAATTAAAGAGGAACTGTAACCAAAAGTAACATAATGAATACAATTGCTTATCCATTTTACAATATTTATAAATCATTTTTTCAGTGTTGGGTCATTGTAAAACTCTTCCTCTCCCCAATTTAATTTCCGAAATTTATCACAGATGGCAACATCCTTAGTACTGGCAGGTGATTTTTGCAGAATGTTCGATTAGGGCGCTTTTCTGAGAGCTTGTGATTGATTAGCACTTTCTGAGCGTTTTTTAAGAATCGCTCCCTTTCACTTCATTTTTACAGTGATTTTAAAGAAAGCGGATGGGAGCGATTTTTTTAAAAAGCACTCAGGAAGCGCTAATCACAAGCGCTCAGAAAAGCGCTTATAGTGTGGCTGAGCCCTTACTGAGCATTCCGTAGGTAATACAAAATAAAACTGTCTCCCAGAATGCTTAAAGTAAGTGTGTGTGTGTGTGTGTGTGTGTGTGTGTGTGTGTGTGTGTGTGTGTGTGTGTGTGTGTGTGTGTGTGTGTGTGTGTGTGTGTGATAAACATCCTAGGACTAATTTCAGTGGGAGGGCTGGGCTACAGTTGTGTTCAAAATTATTCAACCCCCAATGCTGTAAAGGGTTTTAGGGAATTTAGTGTACATTTGCAATTGTTCAGAATGAAATCTTACAAGGACTTTTTAAAGAACTAAATTCAACTAAAATGACATCAATTGTTTTTGTAATACAGTATTACATTTTTGTGTGATTTCTTCATTGACACAATTATTCAACCCCTTAAAGACTACCACTCTTAAGAACAGAGGTTCATTCAAGTGTTTTCGATCAGGTATTGAAAACGCCTGTGGATGTTAACGAGCAGCAATCAGGCATAATAAGCACCAATTAGGCAGATTTAAAATGACCGTGATACTCGGCTCCTTCTAGACATTTACTGGTGTGTTTACAAACATGGCGAAGCCAAGAGAATGGTCCAGGAAGACAAGAGAAGAGGTGATTCCTCTTCACAGGAAGGGCAATGGCTATAAGAAGATTGCAAAGATGTTAAACATACCAAGAGACACCGTAGCAAGCATCATTCGCAAATTCAAGGCAAAGGGCACTGTTGAAACGCTACCTGGACGTGGCAGAAAGAAGATGCTGACTTCAACTGCTGTGCGCTACCTGAAGCGCAAAGTGGGGAAAAGTCCCCGTGTGACTGCTGAGGAACTGAAAAAAAGATTTGTCAGATGCGGATACTGAAGTTTCAGCTCAGACAATAAGGCGCACACTGTGTAATGAAGGCCTCCATGCCAGAACTCCCAGGCGCACCTCCTTGCTGTCTCCAAAGAATAAGAAGAGCAATAAAACAAAGCAGTAGTGCACTAGTGGACAATTAGCAGCCAAGGTAAACTCAGGGCCAGTCCTCAAGCCCTAAATAGGAAAACTGGAATAAGAAACTGGAGCACCTGGCGCTCAAGAACAATAAAACTGCTGATATAAATATAGATCAATGTGATCCAGTCATTCAGTCCAATGATGCTATCTGTTCCCAAGGTATATGGGCTGGCAATAGTGCTAAATCAATGTTCTGGAGAAAAAGTGCTCCATGTAAATGTACAGTACCTCTGGGAGTTATGTGCAATACCTCCCTATATATGTATGACGTCCTCCGTGCTGTGTAGTGGATAGTCGGGGGTCCGCTATGTTAACCAAGCATTGTGCGCTCCAAAGCTCGCACGGAGACGCCAAAGCCGCCTCCTTCACTTCCGCCGGTAGTGACGTCACCACCTGCATTCAGAATGCGTTCCAGGACTCTGCCGGCTGTTTCCGGGTTACGGGAAATACAGAGGGGACAAGAACAATAGTGCAGACTGCGCCCGGAGTTGACAAACCCACATGAAGTCACACTTACAGACAAATTCTTGTATTTATTGCGTATCTAAAAACATGTTCCCGACCCGGATTTTGGCCATTTGCCTTCGTCAGGGGATTACATAATACAAATTGCACAGAGTATATATAGAATTTTCAACCCCGCCCACTTCCCATGCAATCAGCAGCTGACATTACAGGAAGTGTGGAGGGACATACACAGGTTCAATGTGGCATTATTCCATAACTTTGCAATACAATACAACTGACAACTATGTATAAAAACAGTTCCAAAAATGAAAAATATATAAAAATAAATATACAAATTCATATAAAAATAAAGTTTTAAAAAAGAAGAGAACAGCGCTTGTATCTAAATCTATTGCACTAATAGGTTTTAATAGGTTTTATTGTATATCAAAATTTCTATTTGTTCCAGAAAGAATATAATCATAAAAACATCATAAAATGCATGAGAACATCATAAAATACATGTATTATCCCCAAAAGAGTTTTCCATCCAATAAACTCCAGACGTACCTTCTATTTGTCTAGCCAAGAGGTTTGGATGATAAGCCCCACTCGTCCTCTACATACATACAACCACACGTACTGTGTGTAATAAATCACCTTTAGCTCCGGCACCAGCAACTCATCAGAGCTGCAACTCACAGCGACAGCATACAGGAGACAGAGCGGAGACAGCCTTCTTCACCTTTCAAAGGGGTTTATTAAGCATCTTGTGTTACAGTTTGATTTCTTCAAAGTATAAATAGTCTTTCCTATGTCCTATGTACATCACATATATTTACAGCATACATACAGGAAGCTAGTATTCTTTTTTTTTTTTTTTTTTTTTTTTTCTTCGAACTCAGCATGGCTTGCCCTTGCCGGACCATAATTCGGGCTTCATTGAAAGTCTCCATATGTCCGGCTAGTGATTGCATCATAGTTCGATAATTAATCTTATTTTATTATCATCAAGTAGACAGAATTAGTATCGTAAAATATTTTTTTAAGCTAAGTATGCTATAAACCCCAAAACCAGACTACATAGATTCCCTTCCCACTTATCCTCCCCCCCCCCCCCCCCCCCTCTCCGTCATTCCCACATATTTTAAACTAAACATCCAGACCTCATTCAAAAACCAGATTGTCCTTCCAACCCTACCCACCCTCATTCAGTCCACAACCTACTCATTTACCTATTAACCAGGTCTGCACCTCCATTTTCTATTGTTTCCTCTTCCTTCCATATCAGATCCATCCAAAATTATTTTAATCTTTTTATCTTATTAGGTTCCCTTATATTCTCTGAACCCTCCACCAGGACCTCCTCCCAAAAAGAGCTCATCCCCGCCAACCATGTTTCCAAATCTAATGGGTTCTTGTCTTTCCATTGCTTTGCTAAAATGTTTCGTGCCACCAGGCTCCCAATTTCTCTGAGATCCCTTAATTGGGTATTCTCTTCAGTTTCTACCACTCCAAATACTGCTTCTAAACATCTTATATGTATATTTTTTTGCATATATTTACTCCAAAAGTCCTCTATTATTTGCCAGGATTGGTGCACCTGGGGGCATGCCCACCACATATGGATCTGGTCCCCTCCCTCCTGGTCACACCTCCAACAGCGGTCTACCCCATCCACGGAGAACTTAGCCAGTCTTGTCGGGGTAAGGTGCCATCTAGATAGTTTTATATTGAGAGAGTTGACATCTGCGATTCGGATATTTCTAAACAATCTGATAGATCTTATCCCATAATTCTTTTCCCCAGTTACTTCTTATATCCTTTTCCCATTTTTTTGCCATATAAGGGGTTTCTCCGGCTTTCCCCCTCTGATACATTTATATATCCGTGATAACAAGTTTGCCGGTCTTTCCCTAAAAAAAATAAATTTTTCTACCATGTTGATATTTGTTCTTATACCTAACCTTTTCTTATCCAACATTCTCAGATAACTATTAATTTGCATCATACCCCATGGACAGATATTATTCTCCCTTCTCAGGGAGCCGATAATCCTCAAATCATGATTGCCTATTAAATCCAAAATCCGGGTTTCCTTGTCCAGTCTGTTAAAAACAAACCAGCCTCCCTGGATACCTGGAGGAAATTCCTCATTATCTCTTAGTGTGACCAGAGGGGAGGTGCCCACCCTCCTGTCCCACTCCACCACAAAATCATACAGAGTCTTAAGTGTCGGAGCAATAAGTGGATGTGAGGCCCTATTTTTTATAGCCCGAATGTTTCCCGGGATCCAAGTAAATATATGTTCGAGATCTACTTCCCCTTCTTCTGTCATTACCCACAGTTTCTCTTCAGAACCTACCCTCCAATCAATCACCCTTGATAGGTGGATACTTTTATAATAAGTTTTGATATCCGGGGCATCCATTCCTCCCTGTTCTCTTTCCCTCATCAACTGGGCATATTTAATTTTGCGTTTCCCATTAGCCCAAATAAAATTTTGAAGAATATTGTTCACATCTATAAACCAATAATGTGGTATGGCTACCGGGAGACATTGGAGTACAAATAAAATCTTGGGGAGGATAAGCATCTTAATAATATCCAACCTTCCTAGGGCATTAAAACAGGGGCGATCAGCTCCCCTTACTATCTTTTTACAATTCTTAACTAATTTGGGAAAATTATCTGAAAAAAGCATATTTGGGTTGCTACTTAGCAGGATCCCCAGGTATCTGACAGAATCTTCACACCATCCTAGTTGGTTTGATTTTTGAATTACTATTCGTGTCTCATTTGAGCACCCTATATTTAGGATCTTCGTCTTTCCGTTATTAATTTTAAAATTTGAGTGGATGCTAAATTCTTCCAACAATTCCCAAGTTTTCTTCAATGAACTTATTGGTTTTGTTAGGGTCAATAGTATATCATCTGCATAGGCTAGTAGTTTTAATTCTGTTCCTTTTAGTGGCAGCCCCTCTATCTGGGGATCATTCTGAATTAGACTGATAATCGGTTCTACACAGAGGTTGAAGAGGATCGGAGACAGTGGGCACCCCTGACGTACCCCATTTTGTAATCTGAAGCTTCTTGCTAAACAGCCATTCAGCTTTACACTTGATGACTGATTCTCATAAAGTCTCTTAATTCTATTAATAAATGTTTCTGTAAGCCCATATTTCTGTAAGGTTTTAAACATAAATTCTCTAGAGATTCTATCAAATGCCTTTTCGGCGTCTATTGTTACTACTATCGCTTCCTTTTTTTTCTTACAACCATGAATAAAACTAATGGCAGCATAGATATTTTCCTGGATGTGTTTGTCTCCTAAAGCCGCTTTGTTGTTTACTTATTATGTGTTCTATGGCAGTCTCTAATCTTGAGGCCAAGATTCTCGAATAGATTTTTACATCTGTATTAATCAGAGATATTGGCCTATATTGTTTACAATTTTCCAGATTTCCCCCTTCTTTTGGGATTACAGAAACAAAAGCCCTATTAGTTTCTTTAGAGAAGGTTATAGGCAATATGTCCTGATTGACGAGGTTGCAGAATAACGGAGCCACCTCCTCCGCTACACATTCATAGAATTCCCCAGGGAATCCGTCCGGGCCCGGACTTTTCCCCTTTTTCAATTTCCGTACCGTTTCTTTAAATTCTGACTCCGATATTGGAGCATCTAACATTGCCCTCATCTCCTCTTCAACCTCCGGCAGTTTCACCTTCATCAGATACTCCCCGGGGTCCTGATCTACAGTATTACTCAAATTATACAATTTTTCATAATAATTGGTAAACACTGCCCCTACTTCTTCAGGTCTAATCTTTATCTCTCCATTCTCATCTCTAATTTTGTGCTTGCTTCACAGAGATGTAAGTCGCTGCTTCGAGAAGTCTCAATTAGACTGACTCTTGTGCCCACCTGGATCACCAATCAACGACCTGGGATTTGCCTAGGGTTTTCACGGCACCAACTGTAATAAATCACCTTTAGCTCCGGCACCAGCAACTCCTCAGAGCTGCAACTCACAGCGACAGCATACAGGAGATAGAGCGGAGACAGCCTTCTTCACCTTTCAAAGGGGTTTATTAAGCATCTTGTGTTACAGTTTGATTTCTTCAAAGTATAAATAGTCTTTCCTATGTCCTATGTACATCACATATATTTACAGCATACATACAGGAAGCTAGTATTCTAACTAGGAAGCATAGAGAGCCGGATAGCTGGAAAGTAGAGTGCCCCCCTTTTCCCTCCGTGCTCCCTCTTTATATGAACCAGAAAGAGTTAAATGTGACCTCACTGAGCCATCTATGATTGGTTCAGATCCCTTGTGATGTCAGGACACACACCTACTCGATTAATATTCAATAAGATATTATGCTCTAGTTGCAAGAATGTTATGTTTTATAAATATGGCCCATGTTGATTGTTCCCGTAGTCCATTTGTCTGGGGCAGTGTAGGCCTAAGACCTTGGACTAGGAACATCTTCTCAGTATCTGCTTGTATCATTTGCTTCAAGCAGACACTGAGATGCTTCTGCCTGCATCACGAAAACCTCTATTTAAAGGTATATCCTGCGAACAAGCCTTTTACCTAAAACTCAGTCCAAATAACTGAGGCCTACTTAAATTATAACAATCCCCCCTAAAAAGGCTTGACCCGCAGATCCCAGCTTCTGAACCTAACCGCACCTGGTTCCTTTCTTTATGTTTCACTTTTCGATGTTCGTGCTCACACAACTTCTCTGCTCTAGGCGGTTAACCCTGGAAGAGAGAGAGAGCAAGACCTCTTGGTCTTCCTGTAACCAGGCTCTCTGGGTAGGCCCTACTTCTAAGTCCCTCTGTACCACATGCTCAGCATTTGCGTCACTTGCGTATCACTCACAAACTTGCATGACCACAGAAAAGTGAAACTTGTGTGTTTGTTACTCTAAGGAGCAGTGCTAGGTGCCTTCTAAAAGAGCGCCTTTATACAATAAGCTCCATCACCGGTACTACTAAACCTATACCTGTAACCCTGTATATCCCTTAATTTAAAAATATTGGTTCATGAGATTGTTTATGAGGCACCAATCTCTGAACCAGGTTAATTTGTTTTACGTAATTTTAACACGCAACCTCACCTGGATAATGATGCCTAAAGTTGTCATCCCCATCCAGACGACCAGTGGGTGTCGGAAGAACTTTGGAACTGCAGAGGCCCAGTCCGAGTGTCCCTGGAACATCACCGGAAACCTTTTCCACCAGGTCAGACTGCAACTCACCTGCTTATTTTTGTGTTCTACCTCATTAAGATCACCTGTATCATGGTGAAATCTTACCTCTAACTTAGTGTACTGTTTGTTTAACCTTTGTAACAAAATGTGGTCGTCTTGGATCAAACCCTGTTCCCCTTTGTCCCATGTCGTGTTCTCTTTAAGGACGGGAACTACCCGTGAAACTTTGCACTTTAGAGTTCTCTTAACAATTTGAGAAACAACGTCATCCAACCTGGATGACTGGATCCATATGGGATCTCCGCTCCCACAATATGTTCCCCTTGGAAAATCCCCCTTATCGGAACAATTATGAGAATATACCTTGAATGTATCATTAGACCTTATGTTAAAAAACCAAACCTTTCCTTCAGCCACCGGAACTATCGGTTGGGCTTCAGGGTGGATCTTTTGAATGGTAGCCTCGCATTCTGCGTTATTGAGCCCGCAGGCTTCTTCACTAAATTTGACTTGCCCCGGCCAACGCAGGTACTTCTGCAAGAATTGCCCGCATGAGGACAACTCTACTTGTTTCACCTCCCGTCTAGCACCAAAAAAGGTTGACCTCTCAGGTCCTGGTGGAAGACACGGGTTGAGGTGGGAACTAAGGAAGTGGCGGTGCCTAAAGGAATGTTGCACCGTTTCCATTTGTTCACCCAAACATCTCGAAGCTGCCATGCAAAAGATCCTTCTCCAGAAAAATCGATATACCTCCCCTTGTCCAATCTCAGTTGCACAGGATCTTTAAGCATCTCCCTGACAAAATATGCCCCCAACTGTCCTGATTGGACCTCTTCCCCCCTTATGTCCTGAGGCACACTATGTACCTGAGGTCGGGAAGACTGTACTCTCTGCAATCTTTCGATTAAGAGTACCTCTTCACTTACCCAACTAGCATGAGGATAAGTGGCTGCATATGGACTGTGTAATATCGTCCCCTGTGGTGACCCGTGTGTTGTGAATGGGGTTCCCTGTGTTGGCTTTCCCTCCCCCGGGACTGCACTACCCACCCTCTTTGTCACCTGGAAATGTGGCTTGATCTCGATTTTTACTTGTTTCGAGAACCACCAACCCTCGGCTCTCCAGCCTTTACGTGTGTATAGTTGTTTCAGAGGCACTCTCTGTTGGTAGCTCCAGAGTGTGATGTTGTCCCCTGCGTCTCTCTGGTAGAAGAATTGACCCCTCCTGCTCGTTCCTCTCCAATCTGGAACCATCTCACTCCTGCATAACCAAGACAAGGTACCCCTGAATCACACACTCCACCTTTTGCATGTACCCATTGTACTGCAATGTACCTTTTTAACAAACCTTTGGATCGGTGCCTCGATTCTGGGAGTGTGGCATTCAATAGCAGATTTACACTGCCATTCAATTCCCACTGCCCGCACACCTGACCCTTCAGACCTTTCACCCACATTGTGCCATGAAATTTGTTTTCTCCTGGCACAAGTGCTCTTTTCTTCCCTCCCCGCTTAGTCCATCTGTGCCAAGCGGAGGGAGGTGTGAAAGGATCCGTACCTTTGTCACCCAACATTAACATGTTTGGGCCTTGCATTCTCATTAACCCCTTATTATACATGAGAATGTCCTCTCTTCGTTCTCCTAGGACGAAATGGCAACCTATGATCACCATCAGCACGGTATTCTTCATTATAAAAGCACCACCTTGGGAAAGAAAAACATTAGCAATTTGCACTATGCTTTGCTCAGTCAGTTTTTTTTAGTCGTTTTCCCATCTCCGGAATCTCGTTTTTTTAGTCTCTTTCCAATTTCAGGAATCTCGTGTTTTAGTCTCTTTCCAATTTCAGGAATCTCGTGTTTTCCAAACTCAGATTGGCATCTGGAACTTTTCGCTTATCCGACTGACATCTCCATCTTTGCTGTCAGCACTGCAGCTGTCTCGATTCCATATTGCCCAACTCCTGAAATCAAAATACAAACAAATCAATTCTTATTAATGATTTGGGTTTATGCCCTGCGGCTTGTACTCTGTACACTTTAAATGGATCAATATCTCCCGTAATTGATCTTGTTTCTTTATAGTTTACTTGAACTTTATTAACTTTTTGATTGTGGGAAGGCTCTAAAGCTCTCTCCCTTACTTTATGTACCATAGCATAAGTACTTAACTTGTTACAATGTGCTTCCCTCGGATCTCACCTTTTGAAGCACTGACCTCTACATCCCCCCTGTACATACTTCGGCCGCAACGCTGACCGCAGTATGTACTGAGTAGGGACCACCTGCACACTACTGCAACGCGCAGTTGAGCTTGAAATGTTCTTACCCCTTTTTAGGGTACTTACCTAGGACTTCATATATCGCAACCAGTTCTGCCGGAAGTCCTATTTGTGAGCCAATCGGCAATGCTACTACCTCTGCACTTGCCCCAAAAACAAACACAGCTACTTCCTGTAGGAAGGTGTGCTTTCTCTGGGATTCACATGACAGTTTACTACTACTGCATGGGAGTCTCTGACTCCTGACTGTGTAGGGGATCCTAGACTGAACATAGGACTACCACCCCCCAAATACACTGTCACACTATACACGGCAATCTCGCCCCTTGGACTGCTGTCAGTCCTGTGCATTGTGTGAACGCTTGGTACGAGCTGGAAGAAGAAAAAAATACCTTTTTGACCAATCCGCAGACGCAAAAACCGCACAAACTGCCCAGCCTTGACCTCTGTCAAACTCTGGCTTTGTCCCGGACAAAAACCGAAAAACGCTTACCGCTCTGTAACGTTCCGACAGACGGCTCGATTGGTCAACCCTTTTTCTGTATTTTCTTTTTTTTTTTTTCCATTGCTCTGTACCCTTTTATCCCCCTGACCTCTATCGGGGAACTCATGTTACAGTGAATAAAATCACTACCGGCACCCCCCTGATATGCTCTAAGTTATATGAATGCATACCCAGGGAGCCGCTTCCTATGTCACCAGTAGCCATCTGACAGCTACTGTGCTTCCCTTGTCTGATGTTCTCCCACTCAAATTGTGGCCACACTCCGTGGAGTTATATCCCAGCTTCACTTGCTCGTCAGGGTGCTTCTGTATTAGCCCAGCACTCAGCATAGGAAACAGCAAACACCTATGGGTGGTACCATTCCCACAGGACCTACTGAATTTCCTACGCTCTCCTCCTCCACTCCTACCTCCCTCACTGGGGGCGGGGGTGAGGGTTCGTCCCTGGGCTCAGAAGACTCTCCCATTAGAACGTCATGACTGCCTGGGATCCTCCCCCCTGAAGCCTGGGACACCATTTTGAGTCATGGAACATCAGACAAGATGGCCGCTATGCAATCTCCCATAGCAAACTCTATGCATGTATGGAAAGAATAAAACAGTTAGAAAAAACATTGCATGCACACTTTAGCATATCACATTGCAACAATACAACTGAATGTAACACACAGCTGAGGAAAAAACTCTGAACCAGTGCACGCAGCAAGTACACTCTGGAATGTTACACACCTCGAACATTAATCACCCCTCCCACACGAGAGGGCATAACTCATAACCGTACGAACGGAACTACTAGCGAAAGTGCAGCTTCATATCCCTCTCTCAGGAATGCGAAACGAAAAACCTCACTAAACAGATAACTCATGGACAAGAAAACATTTTCGCTGTTATGCACGCCTTACTAAGCTCGAAAAAAACACGTAAAAAAATGACATGCAGTTTTGCAACTTTCATTGAAAGTCAGAGGGTAAAAAACCAACAGCATCTCTCTGTCTCTCTCTCTCCCAAACTCCGAGGAATATAACCCATAGAACATGAGAGAGAGAGAGACACAGACACACAGCCCCTCCGCCTCTGCTGCAGGGGGGGGGCGGCCGCACTGACAAGTAAAAGAAAACATGTATAACACCATACTCGCCTTATCAAAACCTCTTGCGGTGTGTGGCCTCTGTACCAGAAACGAGCTCTGAGTCTCCCAGCAATCTTGGCCCAAGTTTTCCTCACAGGCGTCGGATGCGCTGAAGGTCCTAATGGGATCTGGCCAAACCCATTCTCTTGGACTGCCTTCCCCTATGTGTGGCGTACGTCCACTCCAATTAGGGCGCCCACATCGACCCTGCCGCTGGGATATTCCCGACTCACTCCGCACAGAGCTTATCTCTGCTTGATAAGCTTTGCACTTCTCGTCTCTGGCCTCCGTAGTCCGCTCTTAACTCTTCCAGCTCAGCTAGCTCTGAGCTTCTCCTGTTCTCTTGTGCTTGCTTCACAGAGATGTAAGTCGCTGCTTCGAGAAGTCTCAAATAGACTGACTCTTGTGCCCACCTGGATCACCAATCAACGACCTGGGATTGGCCTAGGGTTTTCACGGCACCAACTGTAATAAATCACCTTTAGCTCCGGCACCAGCAACTCATCAGAGCTGCAACTCACAGCGACAGCATACAGGAGATAGAGCGGAGACAGCCTTCTTCACCTTTCAAAGGGGTTTATTAAGCATCTTGTGTTAGTTTGATTTCTTCAAAGTATAAATAGTCTTTCCTATGTCCTATGTACATCACATATATTTACAGCATACATACAGGAAGCTAGTATTCTAACTAGGAAGCATAGAGAGCCGGATAGCGGGAAAGTAGAGTGCCCCCCTTTTCCCTCCGTGCTCCCTCTTTTTATATGAACCAGAAAGAGTTAAATGTGACCTCACTGAGCCATCTATGATTGGTTCAGATCCCTTGTGATGTCAGGACACACACCTACTCGATTAATATTCAATAAGATATTATGCCCTAGTTGCAAGAATGTTATGTTTTATAAATATGGCCCATGTTGATTGTTCCCGTAGTCCATTTGTCTGGGGCAGTGTAGGCCTAAGACCTTGGACTAGGAACATCTTCTCAGTATCTGCTTGTATCATTTGCTTCAAGCAGACACTGAGATGCTTCTGCCTGCATCACGAAAACCTCTATTTAAAGGTATATTCTGCGAACAACCCTTTTACCTAAAACTCAGTCCAAATAACTGAGGCCTACTTAAATTATAACACTGTGGAGCCACCTGATTCCCTAGAAAAACCTCTTATAGAGGATCCTGCTATAAAAAAAGTTCCCATAAAAAGATCTCTTCCATATAGATGGTCCGTGTGATGAACTAGTATAAACAAGTCCCAATGATGTGCAGATGTTAGTGAGAAAAATACTTCACTTTCTTTTCATCAATACAGAGGTTTGATCCCTTAATGTGCACACTGTTGATCACTTACGCGACCTGTAGTTTCAAAAGGATGTCCTGTGCGGGCTCCGGCCGGTAGCCACGCAAGCAAGGATTTGCTTCCAGCCCCGTTATGCCTCTCTCTCCGGTTTGGCGTCCGCCTATGTGCAAGTCTCATGCGGCTCCGCATGAGACAGGGCTGGAAGCTAATCCTTGCTTGCGTGGCTACCGGCCGGAGCCCGCACAGGACATCCTTTTGAAACTACAGGTCGCGTAAGTGATCAACAGTGTGCACATTAAGGGATCAAACCTCTGTATTGATGAAAAGAAAGTGAAGTATTTTTCTCACTAACATCTGCACATCATTGGGACTTGTTTATACTAGTTCATCACCAGGACCATCTATATGGAAGAGGTCTTTTTATGGGAACTTTTTTTATAGCAGGATCCTCTATAAGAGGTTTTTCTAGGGAATCAGGTGGCTCCACAGTACGTGTGGTTGCATGTATGTAGAGGACGAGTGGGGCTTATCATCCAAACCTCTTGGCTAGACAAATAGAAGGTACGTCTGGAGGTTATTGGATGGAAAACTCTTTTGGGGATAATACATGTATTTTATGATGTTCTCATGCATTTTATGATGTTTTTTATGATTATATTCTTTCCGGAACAAATAGAAATTTTGATATACAATAAAACCTATTAGTGCAATAGATTTAGATACAAGCGCTGTTCTCTTTTTTTTTCTTTTTTATACTTTTCATGATTGTTGGGGGCTAAGGGGATACCCCACACCTAGAGAACCAAGCAGCTGCTAAGTAGGGTGATAGGTGAATAGAGTGGCGCCTATCAACTTCATAATTTTGGCTTCTCCCAAAAATAAAGTTTTATGCAATTTGGTGACCAGTTTCATTCATCTTTTATACAACAATTAAGATCTATATGGGCATTCAAACCACCTGGTCTTAATGTATCCAGTTGGTAAATCCACCTTGTTTCCAACTGGGATAATTTAAATTGAGTCTTAATGGTGCTACCACCCCTCCAGTGTGGTGTTACACTGTCTATAGCAAAACAACTAATACCATCTGGTGATTTCTCATAACACTGAACAAAATGTTCAGGGATGCTGTGCTTTTTGTCATTCGGATTTTTGATGTTATAAATATGTTTGGAAAAACGTTTCTTTGCCATCCTGCCTGTGCGGGCCACATACTGTAGACCGCATGGGCAGACAACCAAGTAGACTACCCACTTGGTGGTGCAGGTGAGGAACTGGTTGATTTTTAAATTCCCTACCATTCACACGGGAAGTGAGTTTTAGTGGTCCCGCCACCAAACTCACATATCTTACAAAGATGTCTTTTTTTTACAGAGAAAAAACCCTTTTAGGTCCGTAAACATACAAGGTCTAGTAGAAATACAACAATTCCTTACCAATGTATTCCCTACATTGGGGGGGGGGGGGCCTTCTATAAATAATGAATAAGAAGAGTCGACTGCAGTATGCCAAAAGTCATGTGGACAAACCACAACAGTTTTGGGATAGTGTTCTGTGGACTGATGAAACAAAATTAGAACTGTATGGGCCCATGGATCAACGCTATGTTTGGAGGAGGAAGAACAAGGCCTATGAAGAAAAGAACACCTTGCCTACTGTGAAGCATGGCGGGGAGTCGATAATGCTTTGGGGCTGTTTTGCTTCTGCAGATACAGGGAAGCTTCATCGTGTGCAAGGTCAATGAATTCTCTTCAGTACCAGGAGATATTGGATGAAAATGTGATGCAGTCCGTGACAAACCTGAGGCTTGGAAGACATTGGACCTTTCAACAGGACAATGATCCCAAGCATACCTCCAAGTACACTAGAGCATGATTGCAGATTAAAGGCTGGAACATTTTGGAGTGGCCATCGCAGTCACCAGACTTAAATCCGATTGAAAACTTCTGATGGGACTTAAAGAAAGCAGTTGCAGCGCGCAAGCATAAGAATGTGACTGAACTGGAGGCTTTCGCCCATGAAGAATTGGCTAAGATACCCGTAGATCGCTGCAAGACACTTGTCAAGCTATGCTTCACGTTTAAAAGCTGTTATAACTGGAAAATGATGTTGTACTAAGTACTAAGAATGAATGTCACTTGGGGGTTGAATAAAACTGATGTGAGCACAGAAAAGACATTTTGTGGTTATTTCATTATAAATGTTTTGTTATATTTGTCTGACTTACAAGTGCCTCTTTGATTTAATTGTAAACCCGATGACTGAAATGATCAAAATCAATGTCAAACTGGCCAAAGCACTCAATTTCAGTGGGGGTTGAATAATTTTGAACACAACTGTATGTACCAATATACAGCAATATATAGAAATTGTTTCTGATGCTGAAACCAGGATACGTGACATAAAAGTGGGTATCCTGACAAATTTTCTACATTCTACTATATAGGTGAAACTTGAAAAATGTGAATATTGTGCAAAAGTTAATTTCAGTAATTCAACTTAAAAGCCGAAACTAATATATGAAATGGACTTATTACACACAAAGTAAGATATGTCAAGCCTTTATTTGTTATACTTTTGATGATTGTGGCTTACAGCTTCTGAAAACCCCAAAATCAAAATCCCGAAAATTAGACTAGTTTGAGAGGTTCAATATTCTAGGCTGAAAGTGTCAGGCTCTAATCAGCGAATTCATTCAAAACACCTGCAAAGGTTTTCTGAGCCTTTAACCACGTGCCGTCCACCCTCAGCCAATTGGCGGCGGCAAAGTGGCACCCCCAGGACCGCGTAACGCCAATTGGCGGCGGCACCTGGGGGACTGAATTGCCAGGGATCACGTGCAGTGATGCGCGCGCATCCGCCGGCATTGGGCTACGCCCACCTGCAACGTCAACCCGCCGTCCAATTAGCAGCGCCGGCAGGTTTTTAACCCCTGATCTGCCGCATAGTAAGCGTATAATACGCTTTGTAATGTATACAAATGTATACACTGCTACCCATCAGATCAGACCCTAATCTGCCCCTTGTGGGCACCCAAACACCCTCCCACACCCTCAGATTGCCCTCAGACCCCCCTTATCACCTCCCCAGTGCATTATTTACATCTGTTCTCCCCTCTAATCACCCACTGATCACCCATCAATCACCACCTTTCACTGCTACCCATCAGATCAGACCCTAATCTGCCCCTTGCGGGCATCCAATTACCTGCCCACACCCTCAGATCGCCCTCAGACCCCCCCGCCGATCACCTCGCCAGTGCATTGCTTGCATCTATTCTCCCCTCTAATCACACCCTGATCACCTATCAATCACCCTGTCACCACCTGTCACTGCTACCCATCATACCCATCAGATCAGACCCTCATCTGCCTATTGCGGGCACCCAATCACCCGCCCACACCCTCAGATCGCCCTCAGACCCCCCCCCCCTAATCACCTCCCCAATGCATTGATTGCATCTATTCTCCCCTCTAATCACCCCGAGGCACTCATCAATCACCTCCTGTCACCACCTGCCACCCCTAGCACACCTACCCATCAGATCAGGCCCTAATTTGCCCCGTGTGGGCTCCTGATCACTCGTCCAAACCCTCAGACCCCCTTCTGATCACCTCCCCAGCGCATTGATTGCATCTATTCTCCTCTCTAATCACCCCCTGAGACATCCATCAATCACCTCCTGTCACCACATGTCACCCCCTAGCACTCCTATCCATCAGATCAGGCCCTAATCTGCCCCCTGCAGGCTTTTGATCACCTGGCCAAACCCTCACCCGCCCCACCACAGTGACAGGATTTTTTTTTTCCTGATCACTGCTGGTCTCTACAACTTAATTGTGGCTGAGACCAACCGTTATGCCACACAAAGAAAAGGAGGTAAAATTCATTTAGATAGTAGGTTGTATGACCAAGCAATAAACTGTTAAAACTGCAGTGGTCTGAATGGAAAAAAAGTGTCTGGTCCTTAAGGGGTTTTATGACTGCAGTCCTTAAAGAGAATCTGTACTCTAATATTCTTACACTAAAAAGCATACCATTCTATTCCTTATTTTCTCCGGTGCCCCTCTGTGTTGTTTCTGCCACTCTCTCTGCTGCAATCCTGGCTTGTAATTAACAGTTTTAGGCAGTGTTTACAAACAAACTAACCAGCTTGTGATAGGCTCACATAAACAGTGTGTGAGTCATACAGAGTGTGCAGGAGGCCTGCAGAGGGTGTGTATCGCTTCTATCCGATCACAAGCAGCCCTGCACATTCCACACATTTAAGACAGACACAAAAGAGGAAAGGAGCTAAGATTTATTACAGAGACAGTGCAAATTAGGAAAGGCTGCAGTAAGCCAGAGCACATTAGAACAGGCATATGAAGTTATAGGATAGAAGAACTAAGGCTGAAAAATTTGTTACAGAGTCTCTCTTTAAGTGGTTAAATGGTCGTTCAGCAGGCACAATCCTGGGAAAGACTGCTAACTTAACAGTTATGCGTGAAAACCATCATTGACACCCTCCATAAGGAGGGAAAGCCTCAAAAGGTAATTGCAAAAGTGCTGTATTAAAGCACATGAATAGAAAGTTATGTGGAAGAAAAAGGTGCACAGGCAGCAGGGATGACCGCAACCAGGAGTTGATTGTCAGGAAAAGGCAATTCAAAAGTGTTGTGGACTTTCACAAGGAGTGGAGTGAGGTTGGAGTTAGTGCATTTAGAACCACCACAAGCAGATGGCTCCTGGACATGGGCTTTAAATTTCGTATTGCTCTTGTAAAGCCATTCCCAAACAACGTCAGAAGCGTCTTACCTGGGCTAAAGTTAAAAAAAATCACTGGTCTGTTGCTCAGTGGTCCAAAGTCTTGGTTTCCAAATGAGAAGCAAAATTTTCTCTCATCAGAAAAGAAGTATAGGGAACCTGCCTATTAATGTTGATGTTTCCGCCGAGACCCAGGCGGAATCTGCCACTTCCAGGTCTCGGTGCTTGTTCCCCGCTGCAGGCTGGGACACAGGCCGCACTTCCTGATAGGCAGAGGACGCGTTCTCAGTACCCCCTCCGCAAAGGTAAACATTAGTAAGCTCACTGCGCGTCTGACACTTGGCAGGTGCATCTGCTGTGATTGGATGTGCGGAGTGTGGCTGGCCACTGATTGGATGAAAGTTGTATTTAAATGCGAATAGTGCTCCCAGTCATTGCCCATGATAAACATTGCTGTGGCTAGTTGCTGGGTGCGCACTCCCTTTGTCTGAACTATTGGTATTTGACCTTGGCTTGTATTTGACCATTCTTGTCTGCTGTTACTAACCCTTGCGTGTTACCTGGATACTCTTGCCTGCTGCCTGGACCGACCTCTGCTTGTTAACTGGATACTCTTGCCTGCTGCCTGGACCGACCTCTGCTTGTTACCTGGATACTCTTGCCTGCTGCCTGGACCGACCTCTGCTTGTTACCTGGATACTCTTGCCTGCTTCCTGGACCGACCCTTGCTTGTTTACTGGATACTCTTGAATATACCTGCACCGACCCTTGCCTGTTGCTTGGATAATCTTACATGCTGACCTTGCATGAACTCTCTCACTTACTGCTTGGATCATCTACTGCCTGTTTCCTGAACCATCTGTAATTACTGACAATCGACGCTGAGGGCCTCATCCTCCTAAATCAAGGTACTAGTCCTGTGTGATACTTATGAACTATTGAACTGTGTTTAACTTGCCTCAGTGGGGTTCTGGCGGGTTATTGTCCTCTACTTCAGTCTGTATGCCTTGCACGTTAAGACTTAGCGGTAACCGTTGTCAGGAGACAAAAAAAAAAGTGTCATGTTCACGTAGGGACTTGTCTAGGTGAAGACCGTGCGCCAGGCTCAGAGCCATGGCACTAGATTGGGGCATAGAGACTGATTGGGGACATAACCTGTCAAGCCTTACACCAAGGACCAAGTGTCCGGTGGAAGAATGGAGAGACACACAATCCAAGATGCTCGAAGTCCAGTGTGAAGTTGTGTTGATTTTAGGAGCCATTTCATTTAATGGTGTTGGTCTACTGTGCTTCAGTAATCTTCTTGCCGGTTATCCCGAGCTCAGCTCGGGGTAACCTGCGCAGGAGGATATCTCAGGCCCCGCTGGGCCGATTTGCATAATTTTTTTTTGTTCCAAGCAGCTAGCACTTTGCTAGCTGCTTGTAACTTCCGATCCGCCGCGCCGAGTCGCTCCCCCCCCCCCCCCGCCCCAGACCCCTGCGCTGCCTGGTCAATCAGTGCCAGGCAGCGCTGAGGGGCGGATCGGGATTCCCTGTGACGTCCCGACGTCCATGATGTCATCCCGCCCCGTCGCCATGGCGACTGGTGTGGCCAGTATAGGTAGCCAGGTTTAGGTGTTCCCCAGTATAGGAAACCAGGTACGGGTGTGGCCAGTATAGGTAGTCAGGTTTAGATGTCCCCCAATATAGGTTTACAAGGTATAGGTAGTATAGCATATGTAAACCTACACTGGAGGACATCTAAACCTCGCTACCTATACTGGCCACAACTGTATCTGGCTTCCTATATTGGGATAACACCTGTACCTGGCTACTAATACTGACCACACCTGTACCTGGTTTGCTATACTGGGATACCACCTAAACCTGGCTTCCTGTAGTAGGGACACCTAAACTAAAGTCAGGAAACATCCTTGGCAGCATGCCCGTAATGGTGACAGGCATACCGCTTTCATCTTTTTTTTCCTGCCCGTCACCATTACGGGCTAAACACGATGGAGGTTAACCTCCCTGCCGGTCTAAAAAATCCAGCAAGGAGGCAGCGCCGCACTTTTTTTTTTTATTTTTTATTTTTTTTAAATCATGTAGCGAGCCCATCCATGTGGCAGTTGTTCTGTTTGCCAATATATGTCTCCCACTTACTCAGTAACCAACGCCTTGGGAACAGAGACCTTTCAGCTCCACCAATATAATAACTGCAGGTCAAGTGGCGTAATTTACCTCTTGAGCTGCCCCTGCAATAAGCTGTACATAGGACAGACAAGCAATCAGCTCAGAAAGAGGGTGCAACAACATTTATCAAACATTTTGTTAGCAAATAGGGATCACTTAAATCACAAAAAACTTACAAGTGTTGCCTCACACTTCCTATTCCATCATCAGGGGAGAACAGCAGGTTTACACGTTGTCGCCTTGGAATGTATAAAGAACGGTTCCAGAGTGGGTGATGTGACCAAACTTTTGCTACAAAAAGAATTGAGATGGATTTACCAAATGGGGAGCAGAGCCCCTAGAGGTCTAAATGAGGAATTCTCCTTTAAATCATTTCTTGGGTAAGTATATACTAAATAATGATGATCATTGCTGGGCACAGTTGGTATATGCACATATGGATAGCACTTCTTCTGATGCTTCTCTCACGGTTGTTTATGGGAGGTTTCTCACTGGTATTTTTCACTTCGACCCTCTTTATTTGATAGTAATTAATTCAGACCCGGGTCTCATATACCCAATGGTGGGCTTAATTCCATGAACCCACGTTGAGTATCATCTTTGGCAGCCATTAGGGTCCATTTGTTACAGAGGAGGTGAGGCATTTGTGATATTGTTCCCACATAACATTGTATTGTGGTGATTTGTTGTTTATAGCAACTGTTTTAAATGTTTTTATGATGTTTATACAGAATGTTCAATAAAGCTTTGTTATATTCATAGTTGGTGGTGCAGCCCTCCCATGTTAGTATTATAGTCGTGGATGACAAGGGGTTTTTCAATGACCTCAGTTCGCCGTTGAATCTCGACTGTCGTGTCTGCGTGAATGGTGGACAGAAAGTAAATGTCCCTCTTGTCCTTCCATTTCACCGCGAGCAGGTCGTCAGCACACAAGGCGGCCCTCTGCCCCTGTTGAAGTCTGGTGGTAATGAGCCGTTGGGGGAAGCCCCGGCTAGGCAGCGCGGTGCCACAGCATCGGATTCCTTCTATTTTTAAGTGCTGAAAGAGGGCCACACTTGTGTAATAATATTTGTCCACAAAAAGATGGTATCCCTTGTTGAACAAGGGTGACACCAAGTCCCACACAACCTTTCCACTGCTCCCCAGGTAGTCAGGGCATCCGACCGGCTCCAATTTTGAGTCTTTCCCCTCATAGACCCTAAAATAAGATGTATAGCATGTGGCCCTTTCACAGAGCTTATACAGTTTCACCCCCTACCGAGAGCGCTTGCTTGGGATGTACTGTTTGATGCGAAGGTGCCCGGTAAAACATATACGAGGGACTCGTCTACGCAGATGTCCTGTTCAGGGGTATAAGCATCTGGAAATCTGGATGACAGGTGGTCTATGAGGGGCAGAATTTTGTGGAGCCGGTCATAAGCAGGGTGGTCACTTCGATGACAGGTTTAGTTGTTATTGAAGTGCAGGAAGCGCAGGATGTTCTCAAATCGTGTCCTGGACATTGCAGCAGAGTACAAGGGAACATGATATGCTGGGTCTGTAGACCAATAAGACCGCAACACATTTAGTTTGACTAGGCCCATATGAAGGAGAAGGCCCAAAATTTTTTTAATTATGGAAACTTGGACTGGTTTCCACCAAAAAGGCTGGGCAAGGAAGTTATTCGGATTGGCGGTTATAAATTGTGTGGCCTTACGGTTGGTCTCTGCCACGACTACGTCTAAGAGATCCTGGGTGATGAACAGATAGAAAAAGTCTAGGGCCGATCCTAGATTATCTGTCTCCACCTGGACTCCAGACTGGGCGGTGAAAGGGGACAGTATGGGTGCGGCGGAATCGGGATTGGGATTTGCCAGCACCTCTGGTAAAGTAGGGGTAGTACGGGCCCGTCTTCTTGGTGGCTGCGACCGGGATCTTACTGCACGTGCCACCAAACTAGTTTCAATTTCCATGCTGGTGCTTGCCACTTCAACAGGGTATAAGGAAGCACTGGTGCTAAGTCCAGGAGATGCTGTGCTACTGGTGCCTGCCCCACCATGAAATCTCAGAGCAGCACTGGCACCACTCTGCTGCCCTTGAGGCTGATCCTGCGCCACCTGCGGTCCAACGACATGGGGTGTGGTACGCCTGGCTCTAGCCAGGACCTCAACCTATTCATCACTATCGGTCAGTGAGCCACTGTCCTCTACAGGTTCAAACTCTGACCCAGAAGATTCGGCGAATGAGTCGTCCCAATCATCCTCCTCCGACTGGGCCATGTACCTGAACACCTCATCATCGAAATACCCCTTTCTTGCTATGGTGGACTGCTAAATTTAGGGGGTATTCCTCTGAGATTACCCAGAAAAAAGAGCACCTACCTAGCAAAAGAGAGTACTTGAGGAGCAGAAAGCTGTGGTCACTGAGTTTTGATTAAAAAAAAAAATCAAAACTGATCTTTACAGTGCCACAGCTATTGTACAGTGGTTTTTGCAGTGAGTGATCAGAAAAAAAAATTCTGTCACTGCGGAGGGGCGGGCTGAACGCAAGTGCAGGCGAACGATCAGGCCTGATTGGGCAAACACTGCGTTTTTTAGTGGATCCTAGTGACACTAATATAGATCTGACTGCGATCAGTAATGATCACTTACAGATACTATATAGTACCAATGTTGATTAGCGATGTCGCTAATTAGTGACTGTGGTGCAGTGGGCTGAGCACTAACTGACACTAACAAAGGGCCCTAGCTAACTGTCCTAACTGCTAACACTAGTGATACTAAAAAAGTGACAGTTTTCACTGATCACTATTTTTAGATCACTAGGTTAGTGACAGGGTGATGATCTGGGGTGGGGGGTGGCGAGTGGGGAATCAGAGGCAATCAGAAACAATCAATGAGAAAACAAAGCCAATCACAAGGTAATCAAAGCCAATCACAAGGTAATCAAAGCCAATCACAGGGCAATCGCAGGCCAATCACAGGTCACTCAAATCACGGGCCACTCAAAGCCAATCACGGGACAATCAAAGCCAATCACGGGACAATCAAAGCCAATCACGGGACAATCAAAGCAAATCACGGGACAGTCAAAGCTAATCACAGCCAATCACAGGTCAATCACAGCCAATCACGGGACAATCAAATCACGGGACAATCAAAGTCAATCACGGGACAATCAAAGCCAATCACGGGCCACTCAAATCACGGGACAACCAAAGCTGATCACAGGACAATCAAAGCCGATCACGGGACAATCAAATACAATGTCAGCACAATCAAATACAATTTCAGCACAATCAAATACAATGCACTGGGAAGGTGATTGGAAGGGGTGGTCTGAGGGCGATCTGAGGGTGTGGGGGGTTGATTAGGTGCCCGCATGGGGCAGACTGGGTCCTGATCTGATGGGTGGCAGACACAGGGGGTGACGATGGGAGATCAGTGAGTGATTACAGGGGAAAATAGATGTAAACAGTAGGGAGGTTATCAGGAGGGGGGATCTGAGGGTCTGGGTGGGTGATCGGGTGCCCCCAAGAGACAGTTTAGGGTCTGCTCTGATGGGTGGTGATGACAAGGGGTGATAGACAGGTGATCAGTGGGTAAGGCAGCTGTATACAAATGTATACAGTATACAGGGGGGTGGTCTGGGGGGGATCTGAGGGTAGGGGGTGGTGATCAGGGGGCAGTTAGGGACCTAATCTAGGGGATAGCGTTGACAGTTAGTGACAGGGAGTGATCGATGGGTTTTTAGGGGGTGCTTGGGTGCAAACAGTGGTGTGCTGGGGTGGTTAGGGGGGGTTCTGAGGGCTGGGCGATAGGGGGGTCTGGGTGGGCTAAAGTGTGTGTGTTTCTGATAATTTACAAGGCTGCCGTCCTCTCTGATGGTCGCACGACGAAGTGACCATCAGAGGAGGAGGCAGCCTGTATAATACACTTTGTTACATAAAACAAAGTGTATTATATACTTTCTATTGGCCCGATCGGCGCATTTGAAACCCGCCGGCGCTGCTAATTGGCCGGCGGGTTATCGCGCCAGGTGGGCGGAGTCACTTGCCGGTGGCAGATCGCGTCTTGGATGACACGATCGCCGCACAGCCACACCTGCTGCTGCTGCCGCCGATGGGCGTATTGCGGTCGTTTGGGCCCAGCCCTTGCCGCCGCCCATCGGCTTAAGGCGGTCGGCAAGTGGTTAATTAATAGTTTGGATGCCTTCAGTGTGAATCTACAATGTTCATGTTGTAATTTAGATTTTAGTATCTGTATAACCTGTAGTTTCTCCTACGGTAATATATCAGGTTCACAGAACTAAATAACTTTACCACAGAAGGGATGTTCTGTTCGAGGACAATTTAGGTCTGTGAATCCACTTTATCTACATACACACCTTGCTTTTTGTCACCCAGAACAATTGTTTGTAATTGGTTGGGGCGAAAATCTAGCATATTTTAAGTTTTACTCTGATATTGGTACCCCCTCTCCTGCCAAACCAATAAATCCATGGCAGTGTATGTTGTTGTTCATACTTTGCTGTGATGCCTTCGATATGTCATATCGAATGCATCATAAACCATGCAGTCATATTCAATATGCTGAGTCGCAGGGTCCACTCATTCACACAGAGTTAAACTTTTCCAACACAGAAATCAATTAACCTTTCCAGCTATAACTCTCAGAACAGAGGTAAAATTAGCATGCTTTTGTCAAAGGACTCTTCCTACCTGTATCATCACCCCTGCCAGGTTAACAAACCATAAATCTTAGATTGGCTATGACAGAAATCTTTAGGGCATATCAGTCTGAGAGGATCCAACCCCCCCACCCCCTGTAACAACTTTAAATTAACATTTCCTCAATTTTAATGGATTTCTGGCCTTTAGAAAAATGCTAGCCAAACAATCTTTTCAGAAGATTACAGGAAATGCTCAGGCAAATCGGACATCTGAGATATAAAGGTTCTCGGGCATACCGTACTTTGTTTCAGAATCATATTTCATATCTGTGGATTTGTACCGCGTATGTCATATCAATTAATATGAAATCCATTTCTTGTTATGACCGATGGGCACTGAGAGACTGCCAAAGCAGGATTTATGTCAAAATATATCTCCCTGGAAAGGCACTGCCCCATCTCCAAATGCAAGAAGGCTTTGCTTGTCACGGCTCATTTATCAGGATAAGCACCTTAAGATACCTGTCTATCATCTGTTGTCGAAATACCAGGCCAGCAGGACACCGGCCACAAATCGCCATGTTGGATTATGCAATACAAAGACGTTATCGCTTAATGGATTCCAAAAATGGTATTTTGAACTTTCAGACATTCTACCTCATTTCTCATTTCTTACTTACAATACAATACAATAACCTTTCTATAGCGCTTTTCTCCCATAGGACTCAAAGCGCTTAGGCTCTCTGTTTCAGTAATTAGTAGGATGAAGTATTCACACAACAAAAGTTATATTTCTGCAAATGCCAGACTGAACAGGTGGGTTTTTAGTCTGGATTTAAACACGTCCAGGGATGGGGCTGTCCTGATCTGTTGAGGTAAGGAGTTCCAAAACGTAGGGGCAGCATGACAGAAGGCTCTGGGACCAAAAGTTTCCAAGTGGACTCTGGGTATGACTAGATTATTAGAACCTGTGGATCTGAGAATGCGGGGATTGCTACGCAGCTGTAACATATCTTTCATGTATCCAGGGCCTAGATTATTCAGGGATTTAAATGTCAGTAGGCCGATCTTGACTAGGACCCTCCATTCTATAGGTAGCCAGTGAAGGGAATGCAGGACTGGCGTTATGTGGCACTGACGGGGTTGGTTGGTTAGCAGTCTGGCAGCAGTATTCTGTATCAGCTGTAGGTGGTACAAGACCTTTTTTGGAAGGCCAGTGTAGAGAGCATTGCAGTAGTCCAGTCGGGATGTGATGAAGGCGTGGACTAAGGTTGGCAGATCTTCTGGGGGTATGAGGTGCTTGATTTTTGCAATGTTCTTCAGGTGAAAATAGGATGATTTCACCACAGCAGAGATTTGAGTTCTGAAGTTTAAATCCCCATCAATTAGAACTCCCAGGCTACGCACATGATCAGAGCTGCGTAGATCGGTGCCTCCTATTCCCAGTGGTGAAGACTGCAAGTTAAGTTGTTTTATCATGCTCTGCCCTCCAATCAGAAGGACTTCAGTTTTGTCTGCATTTAGTTTCAGCCAGTTGTCATTCATCCATTGCTGTAGTTCACGTAAGCAGGCGTTTATAGTTAGAGTTGGGTCTGTCACACCAGGCTTGAAGGAAAGATATAGTTGGGTGTCGTCTGCATAGCAGTGGTATGTCAGGCCATGTTTTTGGATTAGTTTTCCCAATGGTAGCATGTAAATCGTGAAAAGCAGGGGAGAGAGGATTGAGCCCTGGGGCATCCCATACTTAAGTGTTACAGGGGTGGACAGGAAGGGCCCCATAGACACTTTGTGGGTTCTGCCACTCAAGAAGGATTGGAACCACTGAAGTACTATGCCATCAATGCCGCAGTATTCCTGTAGCCTGTTTATCAAGATGTCATGGTCAACTATGTCAAAGGCTGCAGAAAGGTCTAGCAGTATGAGGATCGAGCACTCTCCTCTGTCTCTTGCCATGAGCAGGTGGTTGCATATTTGGATGAGGGCAGTTTCAGTGCTGTGGTGTTTCCTGAAGCCAGACTGGAATGGGTCATAACTGTTATTTTGTAGGATTCTGGCTTCTAGCTGGAGGTATACAGCTTTTTCAATTGGCTTGCCCAGAAAGGGGAGGTTAGAGACAGGTCTGTAGCTGGTCATTGCATCTGGGTCCAGGGAGGGTTTTTTGAGGAGAGGCCTGATGATTGCTTCCTTCATTAAAGCAGGAAATATCCCTGATTGTAAGGAACAGTTAACTTATTCTATCCAACCAATCTGTTCAGCTGCCAGATATGTTTATTTCCCAGCTCCAATGTATATTTGTGTGTATAGTGTTTATAATAAAACTAATGATTTAATTGTTCCAGTTTTGCCCTTATTACCTGTTTTTTCTGATCTATGCTAAAATTCTATATCCTCAAGCAGAGACACCCTGCCACATTGTCTTATTTTTTATATGTTGTTGATCTGGCTAGTTCGGCTGCAATTAAGTTTCCAGCACAAAATCGATATTTACCAATTGAACATACAAACAAGATTGTATCATGTATGGGCACACCAACCAACAGTGTTCACAGTAGATTTGCCTCCAGAAGTCTCTAGTGGATGAGACCTGTATGGTAACTGTGGCATAGTATGACGGGATTTGCCGGTGTTTGTCACACTTGCCCATGGAAAGGAACAGGCTACTCGCACATAAAGGAACAGCTTGTTTACATCAGCATCATATTTAATTTGTCACCTGAAATGATTAAGTATTAATATTTCAGGCAACTGTACATAGCTTTAGAGATCTCTAGACCTGTACAAAGGACAAGAGGTGATTCACACATGGAGGCAAGAAGATTTACTACTTGTGTAGAAAGGGGTTCTTCACAGTAAGAGTTAATATGTGGCATATATATGTTCTTGCATTTAAAAATGGTTCAGATGGTTTGGATGCTTTCTTAGCTTTGAAGGGAATCCACAGCCAGTGGGGTAGGGATCACCATAGCAACAATAGCAATTGCTGTGGGGCCCACAGCCACAAGAGGGCCCTCTTGTCCTTGCTGCATGTGCGTTAATTTTCTTACCTAGTGTAAAAGTGCATTCACATGGGCCCACAGGCCCCAGGCATGACAGCAAGCACAGCAAAAAAAAAACCTTCCCACGCTCAGTGCAGAGAGGTAGGCAGGTGAATGAGGACTATTTCCACCAGCCACCTCACTGCTCATGGATCTGGCTGACTATTAGTTATAGTTCCGGCCACAGAACAGAGAGGAACGTGGCCCAGCCCCCTCTGTTCCGTCTTCCTTGGCTCTGCTTGTCCACATGTTGTGGTCCTGCCTCCTCCAAAGCACCTGCTGTGGCTCTGGCTCCTTCCTGCCTCCTTCTCTGGCTGTGACTCCGCCCCTTACACTGGTCTGCTGTGGCTGTCTCCTTTGTGGCTGTAGCTCCGCCCCCTACATGGCGCCTCTCGTGGCCCACCCCCTATAATGTGGCTGACCAACAAATGAGGGGAGCAGAGAGTTTGACAGAGAGAGAAGACTGACAGACAAAGATGGAGGAGCCATGGAGGGACCCACTGAACTCCCCCGCCATACCATCAGCCTCCACTGCTGCTAGCCTCAGCTCAGCTTCCTGCCAGTGACCCTCACCTACAGGAGAAGCAGAGACTCACATTCGACTGAGGTACGGAGGGGACAGCAGCTCATTCTGCTATATCACATCAACCCCCTCACCAGTGCAGCACCTGCCAGGCAGCCTCACTTGTTGCCAGGAAAATGGGAGGGAACAACAGCACCACCACCAATCTGCTTACCAGCAGGTAAGCCTAAAGGTGCAAAGAAAGTTGCCGGTGACGATCTTCAACAAGTACGGGGCCAACACTATACGTGTGTGTGTGTGTGTGTGTGTACAGTTGTGTGCGATTGTGTGTACAGTGTGTGTGTATGTACAGTGGTGTGTGTGTGACGTCATGCAGTGGCGGGGTGAGTGGAGAGAACAGTGCTTTTAACCAGCAATTGACCATCTTGATGCGCCCGGCGAGTTGCTAGCCAATGCATTGTGGACCACTATACACACAGCTGCATGTATGGGGCTTTAGCCCACACCACCTAGATCACCAGGGAGCAATTTGCTAATACAAGGTGGAGGTGGACAAAGACCAACACTAGACAGCCAGGGATTTGGTACAAGGCAATAGGTTACAGTTCAAGACTTATTTTAAAGGATATCCAACGTGGGGGGGGGTTAATTTTCTTACATGGGGCTTCTTCCAGCCCCTAGCAGTCTATGGGGTCCCTCGATGTAGCTCCACTGCCCTCCAGGGTGCCGCTCTACCCTCCGACAGATTCCTGACCACTATGTTTGCAGGTTGCAGCAAGTGTGCACGTCTGAACGCCACTCTTGATCACAGTCCTGCTGCTGAGAGGATTCTATGCTTGCACAGTTTACAAAGACGTAAACTGTACATGCGCAGAACGTTCCTGGTTGCGCGAACACAAAAGAGGCACACGGACATATGTGCACAGTAGCCTGCGATCACAGCTTTGGGGAGACAATGGCACCCTGGAGGGCAGTAAAACTACAGTGAGGAACCGAATAGACTGCTAGGGGCTGAAAAAAGCCAAAGGTAAGTAATACTTATCTCCCCCCACCTTGGATATTCTTTAAAATAAGTCTTCCCCTATGACATTCTAACATTGGGTTGGCAGTGGGGTGGGCGCGATCATTATTTATGGGAGTGCTGATCTGTACATGGGTGTAGGGAAGGAAGGTCTGGGTGGAAGGGGGGGGGCATAAAATATTTAGCTATGGGGTCCAGTCGTTGCTAGCTACGCCGCTGTCCACAGCCGTGACTTCTAGATGTAGGGGAGATAATACATTGATCCAGTTAGGGAGATGGTTTGTGAAGTTGAGCTTAAAGAGGAACTCCAGCCTAAACAAAGTTACATTAGTTATATTAATAGATAGGTAATATAATCTCTTACCCACACTGTTTTAAAAGAACAAGCAAATGTTTGATTTCATGATGGCAGCCATCTTTTTGGTTGAAAGGAGGTGACAGGGAGCATGAGACACAGTTCCAACTATCCTGTGTCCTGAGCACCTCTCAGTTGCTAGGCAACGTGAATAACAACATAGGAAATCCCATCATGCTCTGCACAGCATCAGGGAAAAAAGCCTGGGCTTTTTTTCTTTGATGGGTGGAGCTTAGGTAAAAATTCAGCTAAAAATGATGCTTTGGTAAGAAAAACAAAGTTCTGATGCAGTGAAACTGTTAAAGAAACACCAAGCCTTTTCAGTTCTGCTGAGTAGATATTTATTCCGGAGGTTCACTTTAACCTCCCTAGCATTCAATTTCTGCAGGATTTCTGTGCAAAAAGTGGTTCAATTAATTTTCATGGAATTCTGCTTGCAACCTACTAAAATCCATCAAGCAAAGGGTCTAGTATCCATTTTGAGTATAATAAAAGTTTCAAATCAAAATCATGTCAAAAAATTAAATTAAAATTTCAACGCCAGTTCACACGCACACTTGCACGTCATTTACCGCCATTTATGCAAAAGCAGCATTTTGATCTTTATTTTTTCCACTGTCTGGAAACAACAGGGTCTGGTCATTCTGGGGTCCATTAGCGCCGCACTCCTATGTGTCCCTGTGGGATGGACTCTGGGTATGACTAGATTATTAAAGCCTGTGGATCTGAGATTGGGAGGATTGCTACGCAGCGCAACATTTCTTTTATGTATCCAGGGCCCAGATTATGTAGGGATTTAAATGTCAGTAGGCTGATCTTGAACAGCATTATTCTGTATCAGCTGTAGGCGGTACAAGTTCATTTTTGGAAGGCCAATGTAGAGAGCATTACAGTAGTCTAGACCAGGGGTCCCCAAACGTTTTGGGTTGAGGGCCGGGTCACCATACTTCAGACTGCTGGGGGGACTGGAGTATACATAAAATGATGTAGAAGTCTTTGTGGGCCAGACAGTGAAGCATACTCCTGCAGTGGGCAGCAGTGTCACCTGATGTGGAATTTGATTGGAAACCAGGGAATTACTGCTTTCTGGCTTCCACGTGGATGGGTGATGCCAGCACTGGTATTCCATATGTGGACCACCAATATTTAAAGATGTAGCTGACCGCATCTATAAGTAATAGATTTTCTGTGTGTGGGCCGGTAAAAAGCCTCAGAGGGCCAGATTCGGCCTGCGGGCCTTAGTTTGAGGACCACTGGTCTAGACGGAATGTAATGAAGGCATGGATTAAGGTTTACAGATCTTCTGGGGCGGGGTGAGGTGCTTGATTTTCGCGATGTTCTTCAGAACACATATCTCTGCTGTGGTGAAATCATCCTATTTCCAACTGAAGTTTTAATCCCCATCAATTGGAACTCCCAGGCTACGTACATGCTCAGAACTGTGTAGATGTGTGCCTCCTATTCCCAATGGTAAAGACTGCAGGTGAAGTTGTTTTGTTGACATGCACTTACTACAGATCAGAAGGACTTCAGCTTTATCTGCATTTAGTCTCAGCCAGTTGTCACTCATCCATTGCTGTAGTTCGGCTAAGCAGGCGTTTATAGAGGCTCCCTTTGTCTAATCGATTCTTTCATTTGGTAAGTAACAAAACGTTTGCTCCCATTGACATGCTCATACTAAGCGCTCCCCCTGCTGCTGACTCTGTACATCTATCTATGCACATTGGACCTATTGTTTTTATCGCAGTAGTGACCAGTTCATTTTAAAGTGTCAGCTGGTGTTATCTGACACATGTCATTTGGTGTACTGGCCAAGTCTTTTTTTGGATATATTTAATTTTTAGATATGCACAAGCTAAAAAGCACCTATGCTTGTATTATAAATTCTAGATTGTTTATATATACACGTTTATGTCTTTTATATACTTATATATATATATATTTTTATATTCTGTCATACAAGTCTCCTCTATTAACAATATATGTATATAGAACTTTTAAGTATATGGACTATGGATTCCTATTGATACCCTTTTTTAGTTTTGGATTTTCTTATTTATCATTATCATTATTCCAAATACTGCCACACATTTGTAGAAATACTAACTATTACCAATCAGATGTAGCCATATACAGTTTTCTATGAGATAATAGTCCAGATCCTTAATCCAATCTCCCTTTTATATAGTGTTCTCCCCAGGGCTAATTAGGTGGGCGGGCCGCCCGGCTGTTTTGAATCCCCGCCCACCTGTTATCATGCCCCCACCTAGGTAGCAAAATTCACCCTGTAAACTTAATGCACACAGGAGCGCTCCATTGCCTGCTAGCAATCAGCGCCCGGCTCTCTGCACAATAACGAAAGCCAACGCTGTACAATGCAGGAGCGCTCCTCTGACTGTCACATCAGGCTTCCCGTTGGAACGGATTGGCTGGGCGGGTTGTAAGGGGCGGGACCATGCGCTGCATCTTAGCTCTCAGAAACTCCTGCTCTGTCTCTCCCTCCAATGAGTTCTATTCTATGCTGGCGCCCCTCTCCTGCCAATGAAAAGCGAGAGGCAGCCATGCTAGCACGCCCATACATCCTGCAGGAGTTAGATGTCAGAGAGCCACGTGGGTTCAGCAATAAGGGACAGCCACAGAGCGGCACATTTATTAGACTGCAGGTAACCACGATGCTGGGGTATGAGAAAGAGCTGGTGGTCTAATCTAGCTGGGGAGACACGCACAGCAGGAGAGATGACTGCGGAGCTCTGAGCTGTGCAAAGCATGTTTAGTGACGGGCTGTCTCTGAGGCACTCGTTCTCCTGTGCACTCGTCTGTCCTCTGCTGCCGAACTGAAAGTTAAAAAAAACAAGCAGATCTCTGAAGTCACAACTGCTCTCCTGCGGTGTCTGTGTCTCCCCCAGCTTGTATCCTGTTTGTATTGCTCACCCTTCAGCAATCACACTGCAGTGCCGTTCTGGTGTAGATCTTCCTTGTGATATCCCCACTGAAGGATATGTTGGTGCTGCTCATCATGCCCCCGCCTCCCCACGCTCAGCCTTCACCTGCTTCAGTCAGCTTTAGGGTGCCACTTCTGCTGCTGCTGGCATTGTGTTTATGGTATGGAACATTTGTTACTTATCTTTTAAGCCTCATCTACATGGGTAGATGAGGCGGCGATGTGGCTAATCAATCGAGCCGCTAATGCGGCTCGATAAGATCCGACAGGTCGAATCTTGCTACCGCCGATTCACTGCTCGTTCCCCGCGAGGGGACAATGGCAGGGAATCGAGCGGAAGATAAGCGGCACCGGCGGGGACGAGCGGGGAATCCAATCCGGCGCGCGAGCGGGGACGCGCGTGGATGCGGAACAGGCGATCTGGCGGCTAATTGAGCCGCCGGATCGCCTCCACATCTCCCCGTGTAGACGGGGCTTTAGAGGAGAGAGGAAGTTCTCAGTTCAGGTCTGCTTTATAGGGACCTGAGTACCATAATCTAATACAATCTTTCCCTAATGCTATGCAATTTTCTGACAGATTTACTGTCACATCGACTATTTCCAATTGGATTTCAGATCGGTTTTCCACTTGATTTCCCATAGAAGTGAGCAGGAAATCAGATCAGACTTGTTGGAAATAGTCGATCTGACAGTAAATCTTTCAAAAATTGCATTGTGTGTACCTAGCGGTACATTGGCTCGCCTCCTCATCCTCCTCCTATATCTTAAGCAGCGTCGCACCGTCTCTACATTCCTCCTTCGCACACCACCCAGCTACTTTTTCATGCCACCCGGCAGGAAAAAATTTCTGGGGAGAACACTGTTATAGCAGAGATTGATTTATTGATTAATTGATTGGTTAATTGACTCATTGAACATCTGAATCAAAATACAACCACAAAGTCGGATGTATTGTCACGATTTGATAGGGTGTTATGTACAAAGGTTTATTGTATTATTTTGTAGTGTGTTTATGTGGTTATACTGAGAAGCTCTTCTGCTATTGTAGGCACTGCTATTGGCCTGATGAAGCGGGCTTATAGCTGCGAAACTCGTTACCTGTGCTAAATAAAAAAATCTTTTGTTATATACAAGGATTTCATCATTGAGGTAAGCCACCTCATATTACTTTTCATTTTTAAGCTGTTTTTAGATGCTTTTATCTAACCAGGGTGCCTCTTTCCCCCTATTATGCTTAGTTTACACCCACACACCCAGTGTCTGAGGGGTGGTGAGAGGTCACCTGTGGGTTCCACCACAGTGGACTCCTGTCTCCATTTTTTCCAAGGAGAGCGACCACATCCAGGTCCCAGCTGGGACTACCCCGAGTGGAGTCGGGTTTATGGTCTCCACCTGCTTTCTGCCCTTTGCAACCCTCCTTTGTGAGTAGCATTTTGATTTACCACTATCCATCAGTAGATTGACATATTACACTATTGGGCTCCCGCTTTTTGTCTCCTATACCTTTTTCCACAGGGTGCCAAGACACCCCCACTGCATCACGATTAAGTGGTACAGAGATGGACAGGAAGGGCCCCATAGACGCTTTTTGGGTTCTGCCACTTAAGAAGGATTGGAACCACTGGAGAACTATGCCATCAATGTCACAGTATTCCTGTAGCCTGCTTATCAATATGTCATGGTCAACTGTATCAAAGGCGGCAGAAAGGTCTAGCAGTATAAGGATGGAGCACTCTGCTCTTTTGTTGTTTTGTAAGACTTTGGCTTCTAGCTAGAGGTATATGGCTTTTTCAGTTACCTTCCCCAGAAAGGGAAGGTTAGAGACAGTCTGTAGCTGGTCAATGCATCAGGGTCCTGGGACGAATTTTTGACGAGAGGCCTGATGATTGCTTCCTTCAGTAAAGCAGGAAATATCCCGGATTGTAAGGAACAGTTTACAGTTTTGAGGAATACTGGTCTAAACAGGTCGGGCAGTTTATCATGAACTGTGTTGGGCCAGGATCCAGGTCACAGGTAGTTTGGCGAAGGTGAAGGAGGATGGTTGATGTGACTTATTCATCAATTTTCTTGACTATTATATTAGGCTCAGATGCTGTAAGTTGCATGGCGGATCAAATAGCAGAGACTTTGAGAAGAAATGGGCAAATTGGTCAAAGAGGTCCTTTGAAGACTGGATATTAAATTTTTGGCATGCCAGGTTGCAGAGTTTTTCCAGTTGTGCAGATAAACTGCAAACCAGCATGCCAAAAGTTTAGTATAAAATGTCCAGTCCTGATTGTATCAGGTAATAATCTAATGTGGTGTACCCGAGACATAGAGATAACCAGGGGTAGTGAGGGAGACCACCGAAGGAAGCTAGTCCCTCTTGCCCCTCCCCCCGCAACCCCTCCACAGGGCTCCCTAAGTAGTTGTAGAGGGTGCTGTTGTGAACCATCCGGATAATGATTGAATGTAATGATTGAAAATTTAACTACTTTCTGACCGTGTCAAGCCGTTGGGCGTGGCCGCGGTGGCAACCCCAGGACCGCCTAACGCCGATTGGCGTAAGGTCCTGTGGGCCTGTTTTGCATGAGATCAGCGCGTGCATCCCTACTTGGATGGCGGTGCTCTGCTCCGCCTTCAGTCTCCCAGCGGCGATCGCCGCTAGGAGACTGTTAGACGGCGATACCGCCGTCTATAAACATAGTACAGCGATGCGACCTAAGGCAGCGCTGTACTGGGGACACGTGACACGGCTGTCCCCCTGGTACACAGGAGAGCGATTGGCTCTCATAGGCTGAAGCCTATGACAGCCGATCGCCGTGATTGGCTGGCTGGGGGGAGGGAAGTTTTTAAAAAATAGTAAAATTTATTATTAAAATAATAGAAGCAAAGAGTCCAGGAGCACCCAGAGGCGCCAATGGTAAGGTGTGCCCAGTTCCTCACCCCTGTACCAAGGGGTCACCAACACTTGTAATCCTCCAAAGGACCTGCACCACATGTTCAGTATTAAAGCTCAATTACTTTTATTAAAGCATAAATAAAGGGACGAGAACGACAGCCCGCTGTTTCGGCCTCATTGGCCTTTCTCAAGTTGCCAAAGTTGACTTTTTGGCAACTTGAGAAAGGCCAATGAGGCCGAAACAGCGGACTGTCGTTGTCGTCACTTTATTTATGCTTTAATAAGAGTAATTGAGCATTAATACTGAACGTGTGGTGCCGGTCCTTTGGAGGATTACAATTATTAAAATATAACAAATATTTATAAAAAAAATAAACACGGGGGGATCAGACCCCACCAACAGAAAGCTCTGTTGGGCGGGAGAAAAAGGGGGGAGGGGAGGCACACACTTGTGTGCTGAGTTGTGTGGCCCTGCAGCGAAGCCTTAAAGCTGCAGTGGCCAATTTAACAAAAAACGGCCTGGTCTTTAGGGGGGTTTAACACTACGGTCCTCAAGTGGTTAAAGTGAATCCGAGATAAACTTTTACTCATTGCATAATTGTGCCCCTTACATATAGTTTATAGGGCATTCCTCAAGCCAAATACTTTTTTTTTGGGGGGGGGGGGGGGTTAATACCTTAATTCCTAAACTAAACAAGCTTCGCCCACAGCTTCTCCAGCGCCTAGGCATTTTGAGTCCCATGTAGCAAGTGCTCATGGGTGCTCAGTCTGGGCAGGAGGAGGTTTTTCCCTAAGGATGAGGAGTTACCAGCCAGATATTTTACAGGCAAGTGGGCGGAGAGAGGAGTGGAGTTTTCACAGGCTGAGGTGTGGAGATGCAGAGCAGCTTGCCTGTGTAATGATGACAATCAGAATATGGCTGCTCTCATTGTATCACAGGAAGAAATAATCATATACTGTTAAAGCTGTTTGCAGCTAGATTTGCTGTGTAAACAATCTAAACTTTAGATAACATATATAGACACATTACTTGTTATAGTTAGTTTTTCATCTCATATCCGCTATAAGAATCAACTCCACTCTAGGAGGTGTCTATGTTATAAGGCTGCGAGTATTCTTTGGCATGATGATTCTGAGCCTAAGTGGTACTAAGTGTCTGATAAAAGGTATCATACTCCTATTAGAGTTTGCCACAGGTTGTGTTCTAGGCTAATATTGAGGCCTTCCGGTTGTAGTATATTCAGTCTAAAGATCCAGTACATTTCTCTTGTTTTAAAAATATTATGGCGGTTGAGAGAGTTTTTGTTGACGTTCTATTGGACAGATCCCAGTGTCATCTATTTTCTGGTTGTGGTGTGTTTGCAATGGCAAAACACACCACATGCACCAATGCAATTTCTGCGATGGTAAGGTTGATGAGAAGTCATTCTTCCTGTCTTCTATATTGTGGCAGTGCTGGCATTGTGTTTGCTGACATTGTCTAACATCTCCCTTTCCCTGGTCATAGTCGCTCTTCCCAAGAGGGTTGGTTAGTTTTGGTCTGCTAGGGGCCAATTTACTTTTTTAACCAAAACAGAAGAATCTGCCATCAAAGAATTAGAATCAAATGAGCAACTAGTCATCAAGGACTAGATTGTAGGGACTAGATTGTGAGCGCCTCTGAGGGACAGTTAGTGAAAAGACAATATACTCTGTGAAGTGCTGCGTAATATGTCGGCGCTATATAAATACTTAAATAAATACATTCACCTAAAGTATTATTAGGAACACCTGTTCAATTTCTCAATCAACCAATCACATTGCAGTTGCTTAATGCACACAGGGGTGTGGTCCTGATCAAGACAATCTCCTGAACTCCAAACTCTGTCATAATGGGAAAGAAAGGTGATTTAAGCTATTTTGAGCGTGGCATGTTGTTTGGTGCCAGATGGGCCGGTCTCAGTATTTCACAATCTGCTCAGTTACTGGGATTTTCACACAAACATTTCTAGGTTTTACAAAGAATGGTGTGAAAAGGGAAAAACATCCAGTAAGCCACCTCAACCTTTTAGATTTTAGTGTTTTTAACTTTTTTATACTCCATTGGGCGCCTCTTTACTCCCTTCTGTGTCATATCCCCCCCCTCCATGTTCCAGTGAGGGGAGTCCCATGCACCATACTTGAGGTGGAATCCACACCACATCATAGTTTTAGAGTGCATGAGGTACTTTAACCAAGAGAGCGACTGCCTCAAGGATCACTGGCTTACCTGAGTGGAGTCAGGTATAAGACACTCCACCTGCTTGAAGTGGTCGGTTGCCCCGTGTGCAACCCACCTTTGTGAGTATTCCCTTTTCAAACACTTTACTTATCCATCTACCTGGGATATACTGCACAATTTGGGCACCCGTTGTGATGAATGATACCGAAATCGAGACGATTAGCGATTCTGTATCGTTCAGGCACAGCAGAACAGAAGGACATTTTTGGTTTTTCCTTTTAAACAAATGTCTTTCCTTTCGCCCGCTTCTGAAGAAAGCAGAGCCCCTCACCCCCTCCACTTCCTCCAGCTTATCACATGTAGCTGGTGACACATAGGTGTTACAAGCTAGGACCAAATAGTGGCCATGGAATAGCTCAGCAGATAACAATCAGGCCCTTTGCTTCCCTCCCAAAACTGTGAACAGACAATAGACCAATTTCAATTATTAATAATTAAAAATAGGCTTGTCACAGAAAGACAAAAAATACATTTTCTGATACCCATAAATCAGTTCTATCATTCACCTGAATTAGTTTTCCAACTGTCAGGGGTCAGTCGGGAAACCGCTTTATTCAGCCTGCGCAAACCGAACGCGATAGAATAGGCATGTGTAGCCTCATTTGATACAGGGTCGCAGGCCGCTTATGAATATAGTCTCGGATTTGCAATGCGCAAATCTGGGGTGGAGTCACACAGATAATTAATAAATGTTACATTTTCTGCCTCTGAGTTCTGGGGGGGGGGCCACCTGCTGATTAGAAGGTAACCCCGCCTTAAACACACCTACTTTCCAGGTAAAGACAGCCCAAAACTCAGTTCCTATAAAAGTTGGGGCAGGAACAAACCCGCGCAGTTCTCCAGATTCCATCGACCAGGACTGTCCAGGCATGCGTTCAAGGAGAACCGAACGCATGCTGTGTTTCAAGGACTCTGAACATTAATGCCTACTTTAAACCAGACTGTGTTTCTTCATTTTTCAAATGGACTGCTCAGCCGTAAGTAAAGTAAGAACTTTCTGATTTTATCCCTTTTATTTTTAAGCTTTGTGTGTATATGTTAATTGGTGTATATAACTGTATGTAATGCATTTTTGTTATTAAACGTTTTAAAAATCGTTGACCTGTTGCTGATCATACACAATCGTACCCATTCTCCTGAAACCGCTACCCTGTGTTAATAGAAGTGTACATTTATAACCTGAATGCGTGAATCCGGCTCAGATATTCAGATCTGACCCAGATTCCTGCATACTGCAAAGGGTTAACAGAGCGTTCTCGAAGTATTAGCATAATTACAGTAGCGGGCTGTGTAACCTGCTTGGTGGCAGATCTTTGAATTGTATGTGTGTGGTGAATCCTTTGGCGTCTGAAAGCTCCCTCCACTAGTCAGTTCATCAAATTGCAAAGTCGGGTTACGATTTGTGATGAGCAAAATGACTGTGTGAGAGGATTTCTGACTCTGATCGATTGACCCCGTCCGCAGACCGGCCCTTGCGGTCTGTGGCAGTTGTCTGTGTATTTTCCCAGTACCCTATATTGATGCTAGAGTTCAGAGGAGAATGGGCCGACTCAAGCTGATAGAAGAGCAACGTTGACTGAAATAACCACTCATTACAACCGAGGTATGCAGCAAAGCATTTGTGAAGCCACAACACGCTCAACCTTGAGGCAGATGGGCTACAACAGCAGAAGACCCCACCGAGTACCACTCATCTCCACTACAAATATGAAAAAGAGGCTACAATTTGCATGAGCTCACCAAAATTGGACAGTTTAAGACTGGAAAAATGTTGCCTGGTCTGATGAGTCTCTATAGAGTCAGAATTTGGCGTAAACAGAATGAGAACATGGATCCATCATGCCTTGTTACCACTGTGCAGGCTAGTGGTGGTGGTGTAATGGTGTGGGGAATGTTTTCTTGGCACACTTTAGGCCCCTTAGTGCCAATTGGGGATTGTTTAAATGCCATGGGCTACCTGAGAGTTTCTGACCATGTCCATCCCTTCATGACCACCATGTACATCCCTTCATGACCACCATGTACCCATCCTCTGATGGCTACTTCCAGCAGGATAATGCACCATGTCATAAAGCTCAAATCATTTCAAATTGGTTTCTTGAACATGACAATGAGTTAACTGTACTAAAATGGTCCCACAGTCACCAGATTTGAACCCAATAGAGCATCTTTGGGATGTGATTGAACGGGAGCTTCGTGCCCTGGATGTGCATCCCACAAATCTCCATCTACTGCAAGATGCTATCCTATCAATATGGGCCAACATTTCTGAAGAATGCTTTCAGCACCTTGTTGGATCAATGCCACATAGAATTAGGGCAGTTCTGATCGCCAAAGGGGGTCAAATACCGTATTAGTATGGTGTTCCTAATAATCCTTTAGTTGAGTGTAAATCAAGGCAGCAGACAAGGGGTGAGGTATAGTGCTGATGGATAAAGCAAACTACATCAATGAAGCACTCAGAATCTTAAGACAATGCCCATTACAAAGTAATCAGAAACGTTATTTTGCCAAGCACAACTGGTTCGTACCCGGAATTGGGTTTGGCATGAACAGGGCTAGTGTGGAACTGGACATAAAATACAAATAATACAAATACAAGTACAGCAGTTTTAACATAACATTAACACAGAGTTCAAACACAAATTATGTGAATTGTGCAGCAGTGCAGTCAATTTCCACTTGTTCTACTGGTTGCCAGGTGGTGGCAATTGGGGTGAATGAAGAGAGTTCATAGAGTTCAAAGAGTTGACAGCTGAGGGGAAGAAGCTGTTCCTGTGTCTTGTAGTCTTGGTGTAGATAGACCTGTATCTCCAGCTCAAGGGAAGCCGCCTGAAGAAGCCTTGGTGAGACGGATCATTGGTGATCCTCAGAGCTTTGGAGCACAGTCTAGAGATGATCCAGAGAGGAGAGTGGTTTCTCGATCATTCTCTCTGCTGATCTTATGACCCTCTGTAGTTTGTGCCTGTCGCTGGCGGAGGAGCGTAAAAGCTTGTCAGAAGTTCCCGGGCCATACCAAACTACTTCAGTTGGCGTATGAAAAATAGCCTCTGCTGGGCTTTCTTCTGGGTTGAGGTCGTGTTGGCTTTCCAAGTTAGGTCCTTGGAGATTGTAGTGCCTAGTAGGTGTGCACAGGGAAAGCTTTCCACTTCCCTGTCATCAATGTAGATATTGGAGGTGGGGTGGGAGCGTACCTTCTAAAGTCAACCATCATCTCTACGGTTTTTGCGGTGTTGAGGACAAGGCTGTTCTCCTCCCTACACCAGTGTCAAATTCTGTCAAACCTGGTCGCGGTATTCCTGCTCATCGTTCCTGGAGATGAGGCCAACTATGGTGGTGTCATCAGTGAACTTGATGACTTTGACTGAGTCCGCCGTGGATCTGCAGTTGTTCGTATATAGGGAGAATAAGAACGGCGACAGGACACAGCCTTGAGGGGTCCCTGTGTTGGTGGTCCTTGGTTGTGAGATGATAGTGTCCAGCTTGATGGCCTGGGATCTGCTACTTAGGAAGACTGTGATCCACTGGCGTAGGGTAGGGTGGACCCCGGGGGCAGCAAGGTTCTTTTTGTAGTATTTGGGGGCTGATGGTGTAAAACGTCGAGCTGAAGTCAAGTAGGAGGATCGTGGAGTATGAGTCTGGTCTATCCAGGTGTTCATAGACTAGCTCCAAGCAGATGCTTATAGCGTGGTCAGTGACCTATTCGCTCTGTACCCAAACTGGAATGGGTCCAGCAGGGCCTCCGTGGAAAGATTTAGGAGGGGCAAAGCCATTCTTTAAAGGTTTTCATGATAACAGATGTGAGAGCCACCGGCCTGAAGTTGTTGAGGTCAGAGACGCCCTGTTTTTTGGGGACAGGGATGATTTTAGACCTCTTAAAGCAAGCAGGGACTTTGCCCTCCTGAATTGATTTGGTGAAGATGGAGGAGAGAATAGGAGCAAGCTGCCGTGCGCAAGTTTTCAGACAGGCTGGTGATACTCCATCAGTTCCTGAGGCTTTCCTCCCATTTATCCTTGACATGTGCTGCAGGACATCATTCTTGTTCATAGTCCGAGGTGGTAGAGGGACATCTAAGTCAGAGGGGCAGGAGCAGGTGCCGCCCGGTTCTCAAATGTACAATAGAAGTCACTGAGGCTCTCGAAGAGCTCGGTGCTGGGAGTTGCATGTTGGGGGAGCTTATAGTCACATAGGACCCGACTAAGGAATTTACAGAAATGTCCAGAACCATGGTAAAGGAGGCATTAGATTAGAGCATTATTGGCATTATCAGCAAATCAGGAAAATAATACATAATCATACCCAATCCTACCATAGCCCACTTTTATCATCTACTGAAAATACATAAATCACTCCACAATCCACCAGGACGCCCGATCATTGCAGGTATCAACTCTTTATCTTCTCATCTCTTGGAGCTTGTTGACGTACATCTGCAGCCATACGTTCAGAGACCACCCTCATACATCAAAAACTCTACCCATCTGCTGGCTTAACCGAACAACATACAATGGGAAAGTACCTATAAATGGGCTGCACTTGATGTCACTTCACTGTATTCTAACATACACCATAATATAGGACTGAGAGCTGTGTGGCATTTTCTAATATACGATGTAAAGATGCCAATAAAATAAAAACTGTTTTTGATAAATGCTTTCTCTTTCATACTTACTCATAATTACTTCAATTTTATGGCCACCATACCTCCAGACAAAGGGCACAGCTAGGGGGGCGAGTTTCGTCCCAAGTTATACAAACCTGACCATGGGCCTACTGGATAAGTGTCTCCTGGGAACGAACAACCCATTAATTTCCAATATGATCTGTAATGGATTGTGCAACAGACTTCGTCATTTACCTAATAACCTGTCCCTGCGGCCTACAGTATGTAGACCGCACAATTCAACAACTAAGGAGCAGATGGGGGCAGCACAGGAGGAATATTCTAAAGGGATATATGAAACTCTGCTTATCCCGTTATTACAAAACACAGCACAACTAGAAAATAGATGACACCAGGATCTGTCCAATCGAGCATGTCAACAAAAACTCTCTTAACCACCATAATATGCTTAAAACAAGAGAAATGTACTGGATCTTTAGACTGAACATCTCAATATTAGCCTAGAACACAACCTGACAAACTAATTAGGAGTAAGAAACTTTTTATCAGACACTTAGTACCCTTAGGCTCAGAATTATCATGCCAAAGAATACTGGCAGCCTTATAACATAGACACCTCCTAGGACTGAGTTGATTCTTAAGAAACTCCCTAATAATTTGAGGAAAAAAGGTGCATTCCACATATAACTCAACAAACCAACAACAGCAAAGAAGTGCAACACAGATACCACATCTTTCAATATTATATGTCTCAATGTTATAGATCAAAAAAAGAGAACACTCCTTCTTTCCCCTTTATCCACCACCATTTCAATCCCTTATATATGAAATAAAACTAAAATTCCCTCCCATTCCCCTCAGGCCCATACATCCAAGAATCTCAATCAAAGAAATCATCATGAGAAATTATCCTGATCCACCACTTGCATTAATCAAAATACCCAAAAATAACAGTTCATATTTCACCTCTTGGCGACCACTCCCCTACATCTTCATCATGACTGCAAAATTAGATGAATTCTGAAATTCACACCATCTCTCACCCATTTATCATTAAATATCTCCAGTCTATCCTGCTGAAGAGCTATCTGGTTTTCAGCATCCTTTAATGAATTAACTTTATCCACCCAATCTCTAAGGCAGGGGTAGGGAACGTTGGCTCTCCAGCTGTTAAGGAACTACAAGTCCCACAATGCATTGCAGGAGTCTGACAGCTACACACATGATTAATAAAGGCAAATGCATGCTGGGATTTGTAGTTTTATCACAGCTGGAGAGCCAAGGTTCCCTACCCCTGCTCTAAGGGATGGAGGGTCTCGACATATCCACTTAACTGGGATCAAGCCCTTTGCAGCTATTAACCTCCCTGGCGTTCTATTAAAATCGCCAGGGAGGCTGCGGGAGGGTTTTTTTTAAATAAAAAAAAAACTATTTCATGCAGCCAACTGAAAGTTGGCTGCATGAAAGCCCACTAGAGGGCGCTCCGGAAGCGTACTTTCGATCGCCTCATGCAATCGAAAGTAACAAGATAGGCCGCAATGAGCGGCCTATCTTGTTTCGCTTTCCTCGTCGCCATGGCGACGAGCGGAGTGACGTCATGGACGTCAGTCGACGTCCTGACGTCAGAGCCGCCCGATCCAGCCCCTAGCGCCGGCCGGAACTGTTTGTTCTGGCTGCACTGGGCTCGGGCGGCTGGGGGGACCCTCTTTCGCCGCTGCACGCGGCGGATCGCCGCGGAGCGGCGGCGATCGGGCAGCACACGCGGCTGGCAAAGTGCCGGCTGCGTGTGCTGCTTTTTTCAGATTGAAAATCGGCCCAGCAGGGCCTGAGCGGCGACCTCCGGCGGCATACCCCGAGCTCAGCTCGGGATTACCGCCAAGGGGGTTAATTGGGGAACCTAGTAATCAACTTAAAATTAACCTCCTTAATCCTAGAATTTAGAGCTGTGGCATGTGCCAATACGAAAACTTTCCTTTTTTTGCTTTTCACTAAAAGAGATGCCAAGATCTTCCTCCCATCTATTAAGATGCTCTGGCAAATCCCCCATATTATTCAAAATTAATTTTCTATACAGTAAGGATACCAGATGCAAGGGAGAAGTCTGTAACATGAAAAGCTTTTCAAATTCCCATAATCCCATATTACTACAAAAAGTTATCTTCTCCACCACAAAGTGTTCCAACTGCTTATGTCTCTAAAAAATCAAATACAAATTACCCAAATTCAAATTCCCGTTAATCAAAATATCTTTCAAACTCATTCTATTTCCTCCTCCCCATAATCCAAAAAACATTGTTCCATTCTGGGCAGAAAAAAAGAGAATCCCACAACAGGAGACATAGGAGATAAACCTTCCACCCATCCATATTTCTTATTAACCAAATCCCAGGTCTTAAATACATTCTTGACCCAAGCAGTGGTCCACTGCGATATCCCTCTAAAATTCCCAGGTAGCCACAAAGCATCTTTCAACTCTTTCCCCACTAAACTCTTTTCAAAATTAACCCAGCCCTACACTCCATCCCCATATGTCCAATCAAAAAGCCTAACTAATACACATGCTTGATAATACAACTTCAGATCGGGAAGTCCCAACCCACCCATCTCTTTGGGACAAATCAAAGTCCTTATGCAAACCTCAAAACCTTATTTTGCAGCATAGCCATACAAAACACTAATCTAGGTATAACATTCATCTTAATAATATCTATACGGCCAAACCAAGAGAAACTCCTCCCCCAACCCTTCCAAATATTTCTTTATAGAATTCAACAGGGAAAGATAGTTAAGAGAGAATAATTTATACAAATTACTAGACAGCATTACACCCAAATACTTTATAGCTCTATCTCTGAAGGGAAACAAGAAATTAGCTTTTATCTGATTTAACAATAAGGGGCTCATTGTAATATAAAGTGCCTCAGACTTAGAGACATTAATATTGAAGTTCGAGTAAACCCCATACCTCCTCAAATTCTCTAATCAAAACTGGCAAGGGCACAAGGGGATCAGAGACATAAAATAAGATCACATCTGCAAATGCCGACAATTTATGCTCATCTCCCACCTCTGCCCCATGAATATCCCCATTTTTCCTAATAGTACATAGAAAAACGTTTGAAGACAAAATAAGTCTAATTGGAGATAGTTCAACCCTGCCTTCGTACCGTAATACAAAGAGAAGGCGTCCGACAGGGCCCCATTCGCTCTAACTCGAGCAGTAGGGTTAGAATATAAAGAAACAATCCACATGAACATATTAGACCCAATTCCCATATACTTCAAATTAGCCATAATAAAATCCCAGTTCACCCTGTCGAACACCCTTTCCACGTCCGTCGATAACACCATCATAGGAACCATTTAAACAAGGCCATCGCCCTAGATTCATTATCCCTCCCCTCACGCCCTGGAACAAAACCCACGTGATCAAATTTAAAACTAAGCCAGGGTTTTATTCTCTCCACCAAAATGTTTGCAAATACCTTTATATCCAGATTCAGTAATGAAATAGGCCTATAACTTTGACATACAGCAGGATCCTTACCACCTTTATGTATAACCGTTATATGTGCCTCCAACATTTCTCTAGGCAAGGCACTACCATTTTTAAGTGAATGAAAGAATCTGCACATAGGAGGTATCAAAATATCACTAAAGGTAGAAAAATATTTTTTGAAAACCCATCTGGGCCTGCTGATTTACCCAACTTCATTGCTTTTATCATAGCTCTCCATTTCTTGTCTTTTTATCCTGAAATGAACTAGGTATACCTGCCACTTCCAAATATTTCCACATTCCTAACTCAAAATTTTTACATTTATCCTTTGGAAGATTATATAAAGAGGAATAATAATCCCTGAATAAATTTGCAATCTTATGTGCCTGCAACTCCAAATCACCTCTAGAATCCTTAATTTTGGATATATAAGTACTCCTACGTTGTCCTTTTAAGGCGCTAGTGAGCCATTTGCCACACTTCTTATCCTGTTCAAACCACTTAGCAGAAAAAAATCCATATTCTTTTCCCTTAATCTACCACCCATAAATCAAACAATTTACCCCTGACCTCAGACAATTTAGCTAAGACTTCCTGATCCAAAGTACTCTTATGAGCGAACTCCAACTGATTTATATCTTTCTGCAATTGCAAAATTAGGAGGCACTCATTTTGCCTTGCGGTAACCTTCTTCTGTGGAAGCTATCCTCCTAGCCATCATCAACTTACTTTTGGGTATAGCCTTTATCACATTTTTGTTGTTAAAACTCTCCACTCTTAGGTTGTTCTGATCTGTCAGTTTTGTGTACAGATCTGTTTGCAACCCTTCTGGAGTGACCGAAATTGCCACATCCAGATAGTGGATAACTCTATCCGAGGTTTCCATTGTAAACTTAATGGTTGGATGCGCCTGATTAGCCTCATCCACCATTAGTTGAAGCTCCTCTAGCTCACCCTCCCACTGTATCAACACATCGTCCACAAACCTAAAATACTTTAACATCTTATCACAGTATTTTGCATTATTAATAAACATTTTCTGTTCCAATTTATGCATAAACAGATTAGCAAACGATGGTGCTACCGGTGATCCCATGGTCATGCCTTGTATCTGTAAATAATAATCATTTTCAAATTTGAAATAGTTATTCCTAAGAACCATCTCAAGGCAATCGAGCAGGAAATAGATCTGGTGATGGGACAAAACTGTATCCAAAAGGAACTCCTCAACATACCCCATCCCTTCCTCATGAGGGATAGAGGTAAACGAACTCTGCACGTCTAAGGTAGCTAATATGAGATTCTTGCCTCTAACGGTAACCCCTGACAGGTTCTGGAGTAAATCTGTAGTGTCTTTCAGGCACGTGGGGATTTACCAACTCTTGTAAAAATGAATCTACATATTTGGACAGCGGATATAGCACAGACCCAATGGCCGACACTATAGGGCGTCCCGGAGGGTTAGTTAAATCTTTGTGGATTTTAGGCAATAAATACAGTAACGGCACTTGGGGATGTGCTACATCTAGGTACTCTGCTGTCTTCTTATCAATCATACCCATCAAAAGAGCTTCATTAGTCAGGTGATCCACCTTTGATTTAATCACCCAGGTGGGGTCATTCCTACACTTCTCATAATGACCTTCTACCTGTTGCTGTCTATATGCTTCCTCCACATATTGCTGTTTATCCATAATCCCTGTGGCACCCCCTTTGTCTGCTTTCATCACCATAACTGTCTCATTCTGCTTCAGTGTTTTTAATGCCTTCCTTTCTGCATATGTTAAATTAGGGCTCACTGTGTGTTTAAGACTAGACCACCCTTTCTGCACCTCAGAATAGACCAGCTTTTTAAAAGTTTGCAAAGCCGGAGTCATCATGTCCGGTAACCAAGTACTCTTCTTTCGCAATACGTGTGCCCGCTGCCATTTCTGTGGTACCTTAAAGCACATTTTTAACTGAAGTTTCCTCACAAATTTATCAAACTCTATCTCCCAATCAAAAAAGTCAAACACCGGCACAAACCCCAGACCTTTCTCCAATACTGACTGTTCAGCGACAGTTAATGCATATGATGAAATATTCACCACCAGGGAACTTACCTCTGCCCCTTTGGCACCCTGTTCCTGTGCGGATACTTGTCTCTCGGTACCGGTGCCCGTGGGTTGCGGCGTTGAGGGGGGGTTTCTGGTTCTGTCCCTTTTCCTGCCCCTCCTCTGCCGCTTATCCCTCCTGAAAATCCTGGCGCTGGTGGTCGGCTCCCTCTGACGCCGAGCTACTATAGCCGCCTGAGCTTCCTCCGCTTCCCGCAGACGGGGTTCCGCTCTGCACCGGCCCCTTTCCTCTCGGTTACCTCCAGTGACGTGGCTTGCGATGACGCGGCCTCTGGTCACCGGCTCCACCTCCTGTCGCACTTCCTAAACCTCCGGCTCCCTCCTGTGGCCACTGGGATCGGCGCTGACTGCGCCGCTTTGTTTTCCAGGTATAAACTCTGTTTAACTGGTAATCCTCCACGTCCAGTGCGATCTTCCCTTGTTTCCTCTGCGGGATAGCTTTTCGAGCCTCCTGTAGGGCCTCCTCCTGGTCCTGGCACAACTCCTCAAATTCCTCCACAGATAGTGAGGTTTTGATCTTCACTTCCAAGTCTCCAATCTGTTAACTCAGAAGGTTTAATCGGACGTGCAGTCTTTCAACCGTGAGTACCATAACATCTAAGCTTCCTTTAAGATCTAAAAAAAACTGGTCACAAAGGTCGGGTCGTCCCTCAGCAAAGTGGACCTCAAACCAATCCGATAGCCTCTCAGTATACGCTTATTCTTAATGTAGTCTACCAGGAATGATTGGTGAAGAGTGTAACTTAAATACTGCTTCTTCAGGTCAAAGAGCTCTTTCTGGGCTCCTGTTTCAATGGCTCCAGCCGCAGTATCAAATATTGCACACTCAACTTGACTCAGAATCCGGGTGATATCATCATCATTGTAGGCAAAGGTCACCGCAAAATTGAGTGGATAAGTTTGTTGGTCAGTTTGTTGAACATCTGTGTTGTCCTCAACGTTTGTACAGTTTTCCATTGAAAACAGAGGTCCGCTCCCGCTGGTGAAATCCAAGCAATGAAGTAGATGCTAGAGCAGTCACTCTCCCAGGACTATCAGCCTGGTCCGCCGGTGCTCAATCCTTCAGTGGGTCACCACTTCCACTAAACAGAATCCAATTGCAAAATTAGAAGGAGGCACTCACTTCTCCTTTTGCAATTGGATTCTGTTTAGTGGAAGTGGTGACCCACTGAAGGATTGAGCACTGGCGGACCAGGCTGATAGTCCTGGGAGAGAGACTGCTCTAGCATCTACTTCGTTGATTTATATCTTTCAACAGGCTAAGATTTTTTTCCTGAATATTCCTTCTTTCTGGCACCTTGAGAAATAAGAACCCCCCCCTTACCACAGCTTTATGAGCCTGCCACAGCATGCACTTACCCATGCCTTCCAACTTATTCTTGTCAAAATATTCTATTATAGTATATTTAACCTTATCTCTAACCTCAGGGTCATCCAATAAATTGTCATTGAGTCTCCAATGCCACTCACGTCTCTTCCTCTGTCTAAGCTCCATATCAAACCAAATTGGCGCATGAACCAAAATAGTGATATTTTGAATTTGGGAATACTTAAGTTTATCCAAATAATACTGATCCAAGAAAAGCATATCAATCCTAGTATAAACCTTATGAACACTAGAGTAATACGAAAAATCTCTGAACCTAAGCCGCGCAGGAGGTTTTCTCGGGCCCTGCTGGGCCGATTTACTTACTTTTTTTTTTTGCTGCACGCAGCTAGCACTTTGCTAGCTGCGTCAGCACACCGATCGCCGCCGCCCCGCGCTCGATCGCCGCTATCTGTCGCGCCCTGGGCTCGCTACATGATTTTTAAAAAAAAAAAACCTGCTGCGCTCCCTCCTGGCGAAATTAATTCGACCGCCAGGAGGGTTAATGATGGGTTTAAGATTCTCCATATTTCAACAAGATGTAGCTCATTAATAGATTTTCCAATTGACTTATTCGCCACTGCTGAAAATGATCTAGAACCAGTAGAGACATCTAATCCAGGATCGGAGACCCAATTACAATTCCCCCCCAGTACAACACACCCTTCCTTAAATACTTCCAATTGTTCTAACGTGGATCTAAAAAAAAAATGCCTGCTGTCCATTAGGGGCATAAATATTAGCAAAGGTAAAGACTTGATCCTTAATTTGGCATTCTGGCATTTTGTCCGAACAAAAATATGTTTCCTGCAGAAACAAAACCTGTGGCTTAATCCTACATAACTCCATCCACAATTTACACGTCTTAATGGGAGAACATAAACCCTTAACATTATAGGACAGGATCCTCAAACAATCATCCATTTGAGAACTTTTATCCATCTTAAAAATATTATGAACATCCAAAGGAAAAAAACGAATCCAAAAGAAAACAGAACAAAAAAAATAAACCTGTGAGATCCAGTGGCGTACCTAGGGCATTTGGCACCCGGTGCTGGGTATTAAGACACCCCCCCCCCCCCCCCCCCCCCAAAAAAAAAAAAAAAAAAAAAAAAAAAAAATGGACGTGGCCAAAACCTGTGGCGTGCTGCGCAGCAAAAATGGGCGTGATCATGACCCGATGAGGGCGGAGCTAACTGTAATTTAAAGTATTAGCTAGTATAGTTGCCCCCAGTATAGCTAGTATAGTTGCCCCCAGTATAGCTAGTATAGTTGCCCCCAGTATAGCTAGTATAGTTGCCCCCAGTATAGCTAGTATAGTTGCCCCCAGTATAGCTGGTATAGTTGCTCCCAGTATAGCTGGTATAGTTGCCCCCAGTATAGCTGGTATAGTTGCCCCCAGTATAGCTGGTATAGTTGCCCCCAGTATAGCTGGTATAGTTGCCCCCAGTATAGCTGGTATAGTTGCCCCCAGTATAGCTGGTATAGTTGCCCCCAGTATAGCTGGTATAGTTGCCCCCAGTATAGCTGGTATAGTTGCCCCCAGTATAGCTGGTATAGTTGCCCCCAGTATAGCTGGTATAGTTGCCCCCAGTATAGCTGCCCCCCAGTATAGCTAGTTTAGTTGCCCCCAGTATAGCTAGTATAGCTGCCCCCAGTATAGTTGCCTCCAGTATAGCTAGTTTAGTTGCCCCCAATATAGCTAGTATAGCTGCCCCCACTTTAGTTGCCCCCAGTATAGCTAGTTTAGTTGCCCCCAGTGTAGGTAGTTTAGTTGCCCCCAGTGTTGGTAGTTTAGTTGCCCCCAGTGTAGGTAGTTTAGTTGCCCCCAGTATAGCTAGTACAGTTGCCCCCAGTATAAATGTTCCAGGAGGGGGACGCAGCGCTAGGAGGAGGGGCAGCGGTGGGGAGGGGGGAAATAACCCCCCCCCCCTCCCTCACCTGGGACCCCTCCTTCTGCCTCTCTCCCCCTCCATTTAGCGGTGGCAAGTGCGGGCTCGGCGGCGGGGAGACATGCGCAGAATTACTCACCACTTCCACGTTCTAAGCGCTGGCAGCGTCATGTCGTCACAGATCTCCGCTTTCAATGCCGCCCACTGTGCTTCCGCTAATAA